>NC_081368.1:1299398-1389398 GCF_030684315.1 Stegostoma tigrinum | reverse complement strand
ACACACCCTCACACGTGCCCTCATACTCCCCATACACACACCCTCACACGTGTCCACATACTCCCCATACACACACCCTCACACGTGCCCTCATACTCCCCATACACACACCCTCACACGTGCCCTCATTCTCCCCATACACACACCCTCACACGTGTCCTCATGCTCCCCGTCACACTCTCACACACACCCTCACACGTGCCCTCATGCTCCCCGTCACACTCTCTCACACAACCCTCACACGTGTCCACATACTCCCCATACACACACTCTCACACGTGTCCACATACTCCCCATACACACACCCTCACACGTGTCCACACACTCCCCATACACACACTCTCTCACACACACCCTCACACGTGCCCTTATACTCCCCATACACACAACCCTCACACGTGTCCACATACTCCCCATATACACACCCTCACACATGTCCACATACTCCCCATACACACACTCTCACACGTGTCCACATACTCCCCATACACACACCCTCACACGTGTCCACACACTCCCCATACACACACTCTCTCACACACACCCTCACACGTGCCCTTATACTCCCCATACACACAACCCTCACACGTGTCCACATACTCCCCATACACACACCTTTACACATGTCCACATACTCCCCATACACACATCCTCACACGTGTCCACATACTCCCCATACACACATCCTCACACGTGCCCTCATACTCCCCATACACACACCCTCACACGTGCCCTCATACTCCCCATACACACACCCTCACACGTGTCCACATACTCCCCATACACACACCCTCACACGTGCCCTCATACTCCCCATACACACACCCTCACACGTGCCCTCATTCTCCCCATACACACACCCTCACACGTGTCCTCATGCTCCCCGTCACACTCTCACACACACCCTCACACGTGCCCTCATGCTCCCCGTCACACTCTCTCACACAACCCTCACACGTGTCCACATACTCCCCATACACACACTCTCACACGTGTCCACATACTCCCCATACACACACCCTCACACGTGTCCACACACTCCCCATACACACACTCTCTCACACACACCCTCACACGTGCCCTTATACTCCCCATACACACAACCCTCACACGTGTCCACATACTCCCCATATACACACCCTCACACATGTCCACATACTCCCCATACACACACGCTCACACGTGTCCACATACTCCCCATATACACATCCTCACACGTGCCCTCATACTCCCCATACACACACCCTCACACGTGCCCTCATACTCCCCATACACACACCCTCACACGTGCCCTCATACTCCCCAGACACACATCATCACACGTGTCCACATACTCCCCATACACACACCCTCACACGTGCCCTCATACTCCCCATACACACACCCTCACACGTATCCACATACTCCCCATACACACACGCTTACACGTGTCCACATACTCCCCATACACACACCCTCACACGTGCCCTCATACTCCCCATACACACACCCTCACACGTATCCACATACTCCCCATACACACACGCTCACACATGTCCACATACTCCACATACACACATCCTCACACGTGTCCACATACTCCCCATACACACATCCTCACACATGCCCTCATACTCCCCATACACACACCCTCACACGTGCCCTCATACTCCCCATACACACATCCTCACACGTGTCCACATACTCCCCATACACACACGCTCACACATGTCCACATACTCCCCATACACACACCCTCACACGTGTCCACATACTCCCCATACACACACCCTCACACATGTCCACATACTCCCCAGACACACACCCTCACACGTGTCCACATACTCCCCATATACACACCCTCACACGTGCCCTCATACTCCCCATACACACACCCTCACACGTGCCCTCATACTCCCCATACACACACCTTCACACGTGCCCTCATGCTCCCCGTCACACTCTCTCACACACCCTCACACGTGCCCTCATGCTCCCCATCACACTCTCTCACACAACCCTCACACGTGCCCTCATACTCCCCATACACACACCCTCACAGGTGTCCACATACTCCCCATACACACACCCTCACACGTGTCCACATACTCCCCATACACACACCCTCACACGTGTCCACACACTCCCCATACACACACTCTCTCACACACACCCTCATTGTGCCCTCATACTCCCCGTCACACTCTCTCACACACACCCTCACACTTGCCCTCATACTCTCCATCACACTCTCTCACACACACTCTCACATGTGCCCTCATGCTCCCCGTCACACTCTCTGACACACACCCTCACACGTGCCCTCATACTCCCCGTCACATTCTCTCACACACCCTCTCTCTCACACACACACACCCCCTCTCTCACACACCCCTTCTCTCACACCCCCGTTCTCTCACACACCCCCTCTCTCACAAGCACGCTCTCTCACATACACCCTCTTGCCCCCTCTCACACCCTCACACACACACCCTCTCTCAGACACACCCTCTCTCAGACACACCCTCTCTCACACACACCCTCTTGCACCCTCTCACACACTCACACACACACCCTCTCTCAGACACACCCTCTCTCACACACACACCCTCTCGCACCCTCTCACACCCTCACACACACACCCGCTCTCACACACACACCCTTTCGCACCCTCTCACAACCTCACACACACACCCTCTCTCAGACACACCCTCTCTCAGACACACCCTCTCTCACACACACCCTCTCTCACACACACACCCTCTCGCAACCTCTCACACCCTCACACACACACACCCTCACACACACACCCTCTCTCAGACACACCGTCTCTCAGACACACCCTCTCTCAGACACACCCTCTCTCACACACACACCCTCTCGCACCCTCTCACACCCTCACACACACACACCCTCACACACACACCCTCTCTCAGACACACCCTCTCTCACACACACACCCTCACACACTCACACCCTCTCACACACACCCTCTCACACACTCACACACACACTCTCTGTCACACACACACCCTCACACACACACCCTCTCTCACACACTCACACACACAGTGTTCTGTTTAATTGTGTGGAGGTAGATAACGTCCTGCACTGACAGCAGTTTGTGGCAGAATAGTATTTTTGTTCGGAATGGAAACTGCTTTCGCTGTGATTGCCTTTCTGCTTCTTGCCATGTGAGTATCAATAGGTAAACACGATGTGATTTCCAAAAAGTGGCCTTACTCATGTACTACCCGTTCCCTCTCTTTGTTCCTGATGCCTGGAAATACATCAAACATTTTCCACTCTTATCTGACTTGTGTGTGTAATGGATTCTTACTGAGCTGTTTTACAAGCACACAAAATAGACTGAAATAACAGCACAACAGAGTTAGACTGGCATTTCACAGGGATGTTATCCAGTTCTTGGCTCAGTAGCTCAGCAGTGAGAAATTGAGCAATTACCAGCTGTGAGAAAGTTGCATAAAAAGTTGTTTCATTTTCGGTGTTAGTACTTTTTTTAAAAATAGAGTCAGGTGGATTTGGTTAGTTCGCTGAAGTCACTATCTTAAATCAAAATCAGAAAGTTATCTGCATTTATTTGGAAATACACCATTTCTCAGACTTTGTCTCTCTCTCTCACACACCCTCTCACACTCACAATGTATCTCTTACACATGTGCTTGCTCTCGCTCTCTCACACTCACACGCCCTTTC
Source organism: Stegostoma tigrinum (assembly GCF_030684315.1). Classification (NCBI taxonomy): domain Eukaryota; kingdom Metazoa; phylum Chordata; class Chondrichthyes; order Orectolobiformes; family Stegostomatidae; genus Stegostoma; species Stegostoma tigrinum. Next base: position 1,385,702 of record NC_081368.1, on the reverse strand, counting down.
ATGCACTATTTCTCTCACAAACTCTGTCTCATACACTCATAATATCAATCACCTGACTAGCAGGTCTCTGTGGTGTTAACAGATGAAATATTTATCCTGCTGAGTTGATGACAGGCAGTGTAAATAATCGGGGCAGGTTCATGTTGTTTTGACTTCAGACCAGAAGAAATGAGTCAGTTGATGGAGCTGGCCAGCTCAGCAGAAGGGGGTTCTTGTCTCTGGAACTTCCAGTCCTGGAGCGTTTTGATAGGAATCCTCAAGTTGTGAGAACTGAGAAAGTGAAATGATCAGAGTTGTGAGAGGTTCATGTCAGTGGATACAGAAGGGATTTGTAACATTCTCTCAATATTCCAAGGAAAAGAACCATGAGAAGTTCAATAAAGAAAAAATTTAACAAGTTGAAATAAAAGTGATTGTGTCTCTGAAACAAGTGGTTTTGGAAAACAGGTTTGGAACAATGTTTTTGTTAACATCTCACAAACTGACCTCTCTGCATGAGCAGCTTTGATTTGTTGCGGAGCATGTGCTGTCTCGAGTGAAGGTATTTCAGTAACTAACTACTTCATTACCCAGCGCAGGGTCCATCAAGGCACATAGTATCAGAGATAATGGGAACTGCAGATGCTGGAGAATCCAACTCCACACTTTGTTATCAAGGCATGCAGTGTGGATGGACACAGGGGGCCGGGCAGCAAAGGAGCAGGAAGGCTGACGTTTCAGGTCTGGACCCTTCTTCAGAAATGGGGGAGGGGAAGGGGGTTCTGAAATAAATAGGCGGAGGGGGAGGAGGATCGAAGATGGATAACTGAGGTCTGATTTGTCCTGTATAACTGTCAGCTGAGATTGTATCAAAGTGTGGGTTCATCTGGCATTTAGATTCACTAGATTTGAGAGGGAAATGTGTCTCTTTTAAAGAAAAAGGGCACATGAAGACTCTAGACATAAAACATTGAGTGGTCTGGTGAAGAAGATTCTACAGATTAAAATTTACAATTGGCTTTGAACAATGCTAAGAGTTTTCTACCAGTTGAACACTTAAAAGTGAATTATTTGAAATATTTGACTGAAGCTAAATTGAGATGGTTAGTAAATAAGTTAAAGGTAAAAATGAAAGCACAATTTTGTCGGGATAAGGTGCTTTATACGATTATGAAACCATTCTGCCTGACAAAGGGGCAGCGCTCCAAAAACTTGCATTTTCAAATAAACCTGTTGGGCTATAACCTGGCGTTGTGTGAATTCTGACTCAGAGAGACAAGAAATCAATTTGAATTAGAGAGAATGGAACTGAGAATTAAAAAAAAGTTAGCAGCAAAAACAGAAATTGCTGGAAAAACGCCAAATGGTCTGGCAGCATCTGTGGAGAGAGAGAGAGAAACAGAGTTAATGTTTTGGGTCCAGTGATCCTTCTTCAGAACAGGACCCAGATTAACTCTGATCCCAAATGTTAACTCTGTTTCTCTCTCTCTCCATAGATGCTGCCAGGCCTGCTCAGATTTTCCAGCAATTTCTGGTTTTGTTTCAGATTTCCAGCATTTGCAGTTTGTAGGTCTTTCTTGTTGAGAGGGAAGTTAATAACATCAGAGGATGATTCTGACGTAATAAGGAATTTGCTTTCAGAATAAAAAGTTATGTTTACAGCCTGAGTTTAAAGAGGATGAATGAAAAGCTACTTCACCACAATTTGTGAAGGGAGGTTGGGCAGATAAAGTGGCCAAAAGATGGTTTAGACCTTCGACAGAATGCTTTGAGAAATACAAATATGAATGTACACACCATGTTATCAAAAGAGCAATCTACAGACAATAAAACCATTAAGAAAACTCAATTGTCACCAGCTTATCCCTGAAGTTATTGATTAACGTTTAGGATCATAAGAAAGAAACCTAATTAGACATTTGTAGAATTTGCAAGAGATAAAGAAATGCTGTGGGATTGGTGGTTTCCAGCACTGAGATTAGAGAAAAAATAACGGGAATCTAATGGAAACCACATTGATGGAAGAACTCAGGAATAACAGGCCAGCAAGTCATAAGAGATAATGGGAGCTGCAGACGCTGGAGAATCCGAGATAACAAAGTGTGGAGCTGGATGAACACAGCAGGCCAAGCAACAGCAGAGGAGCACAAAAGCTGACGTTTTGGGCCTCGACCCTTCATCAGAAAGTTTTTTTTCTGATGAAGGGTCGAGGCCCAAAATGCGAGCTTTTGTGGTCCTAAGATGCTGCTTGGCCTGCTGTGTTCATTCAGCTCCACACTTTGTTATCTCAGTAAGTCATAAAAATTATTTTGATGGGCATCAATTCTCGAAGGTCAGATGGAGCAGCACCTGTGACAAATCCCTCTAATACCTCACCTAGACAGTTACAGCTGAGAATCTCCATGGTCACGTGGGAATTTAGAAGGAAATTGAAGCAATATAAAATCTGGGAAAAAATTGGGGAAATATAAAAGAATGAGCTTGATTGTCACACGTAGTCAAATGCGTGGAGTGAAAAGTTTATAAATCACCACTTATGGCACCATCTCAGGTACAAAGGTTCTCAGGTATTGATTCCTGAGAACAAAAAACAGAACAATAAAGAAATAAAAAGTTTGCAAGAACAGTCCTTCCAAACCAATCCATACCTACAGCCTTGAGTCCATGCTGGGCTTCACCTCAAAACTGTCAAGACCAGAAGTTTGCTCAGGAATCATTTGAGGCAAAAAAACCTGCACTGAGGGCAAGATTCGCTGGGAGATTTCTGGACTGTGCTGGGAGAATGCTGCACTGCACTGGGCTGGGAGAATGTTGCACTGCGCCGAGAGAATGCTGCACTGCGCTGGGAGAATGCTGCACTGGACTGGGCTGGAAGAATGCTGCACTGTGCTGGGAGAATGCTGCACTGCACTGGGCTGGAAGAATGTTGCACTGCGCTGGGAGAATGCTCCACTGCGCTGGGGGAATGCTGCACTGGGCTGGGCTGGGAGAATGCTGCACTGCGCTGGGGGAACATTGCACTGTGATGGGAGAATGTTGCACTGCATTGGGAGAATGCTGCACCCCGCTGGGAGAATGCTGCACTGTGCTGGGAGAGCGCTGCACTGTCCTGGGAGAATGTTGCACTGCACTGGACTGGGCTGGGAGAATGCTGCACTGGGCAGGGGGAATGCTGCACTGCGCTGGGCTGGGAGAATGCTCCACTGCGCCCAGAGAATGCTGCACTGCACTGGGAGAATGCTGCACTGCGCTGGGCTGGGAGAATGCTGCACTGTGCTGGGCTGGTAGAATGCTGCACTGGGCTGGGAGAGGGCTGCACTGGGCTGGGAGAATGCTGCACTGCACTGGGCTGGGAGAATGCTGCACTGGCTGGGAGAATGCTGCACTGGGCTGGGCTGGAAGAATGCTGCACTGTGCTGGGAGAATGCTGCACTGGCTGGGAGAAAGCTGCATTGCACTGCTGTGGGAGAATGTTGCACTGCGTTGGGAGAATGCTCCACTGCGCTGGGAGAATGCTGCACTGGGCTGGACTGGGAGAATGCTGCACTGGGCTGGTTTGGGAGAATGCTGCATTGGTCCCAGAGAATGCTCCACTGTGCAGCGGGAATGCTGCCCTGCACTGGGAGAATGCTGCACTCTGCTGAGAGACTGCTGCACTGGGCTGGCAGAATGCTGCACTGGGCAGGGAGATTGCTGCATTGTGCTGGGATAATGCTGCACTGCAGTGGGAAAATGCTACACTGCGCTGGGAGAATGCTGCACTGCGCTGGGACAATGCTGCACTTCGCAGGGAGAATGCTGCACTGGGCTGGGAGAATGCTGCACTATGGTGGGAGAATGCTGCACTGGGCTGCGCTGGGAGAATGCTGCACTGCGCTGGGCTGGGAGAATGCTACACCTCACTGGGCTGCGAGAATGCTGCACTGCGCCGGAGAATGCTGCACTGCGCTGGGAGAATGCTGCACTGGGCTGGGACATTGCTGCACTGTGCTGGGAGAATGCCGCACTGCACTGGGAAAATGCTGCACTGCGCTGGGAGAATGCTGCACTGCGCTGGGACAATGCTGCACTTCGCAGGGAGAATGCTGCACTGGGCTGGGAGAATGCTGCACTATGGTGGGAGAATGCTGCACTGCACTGGGAGAATGCTGCACTGGGCTGGGCTGGGAGAATTCTGCACTGCTCTTGGAGAATGCTCCACTGCACACGGGGAATGCTGCACTGCACTGGGAGAATGCTGCACTGCGCAGGGGGAATGCTGCACTGCGCTGGGCTGGGAGAATGCTCCACGGCACTCGGAGAATGCTGCACCTCGCTGGGCTGGGAGAATGCTCCACTGCGCTGGGAGAGTGCTGCACTGCGCTGGGAGAATGCTGCACTGGGCTGGACTGGGAGAATGCTGCACTAGGCTGGGCTGGGAAAATGCTGCACTGCTCTCGGAGAATGCTAGACTGCGCAGGGGGAATGCTGCACTTCACTGGGAGAATGCTGCGCTGCACTGGGAGAATGCTGCACTGTGCCGGAGATTGCTGCACTGTGCTGGGAGAATGCTGCACTGCACTGCTGTGGGATAATGTTGCACTGCGCTGGGAGAATGCTGCACTGGGCTGGGAGAATGCTGCACTGTGCCGGAGAATGCTGCATTGTGCTGGGAGAATGCTGCACTGCACTGCTGTGGGAGAGTGCTGCAGTGCGTTGGGAGAATGCTGCACTGTGAGGAGAATATGCTGCACTGTGCTGGGAGAACGGTGCACTGGGCTGGGAGAATGCTGCACTGCACTGGGCTGGGAGAATGCTGCACTGCACTCGGAGAATGCTGCACTGGGCTGGCAGAATGCTGCACTGGGCAGGGAGATTGCTGCATTGTGCTGGGATAATGCTGCACTGCAGTGGGAAAATGCTGCACTGCGCTAGGAGAATGCTGCACTGTGCTGGGAGAATGCTGCGCTGGGCTGCGCTGGGAGAATGCTGCACTGCGCTGGGCTGGGAGAATGCTACACCTCACTGGGCTGCGAGAATGCTGCACCTCACTGCGCTGGGACAGTGCTACACTGCGCTGGGAGAATGCTGCACTGGGCTGGGTTGGGAGAATGCTGCGCTGCTCTCGGAGAATGCTGCACTGCACACGGGGGAATGCTGCGCTGCACTGAGAGAATGCTGAACTGTGCTGGGAGAATGCTGCACTGCGCTGGGAGAATGCTGCACTGCGCTGGGTGAATGCTGCACTGTGCTGTGAAAATGTTGCACTGTGCTGGGAGAATGCTGCACTTCGCTGGGAGAATGTTACACTGTGCTGGGCTGGAAGAATGCTGCACTGCACTGGGAGAATGCTGCGCTGCACTGGGAGAGGGCTGCACTGCGCTGGGAGAATGCTGCACTGCACTGTGCTGGGAGAATGCTGCACTGCACTGGGAGAATGCTGAACTGTGCCGGGAGAATGCTGCACTGCACTGGGCTGGGACAATGCTGCACTGCGCTGGGATAATGTTGCACTGCGCTGGGAGAATGCTGAACTGTGCCAGGAGAATGCTGCACTGCACTGGGAGAATGCTGCACTGTACTGGGCTGGGACAATGCTGCACTGTGCTGGGAGAATGCTGCACTGTACTGGGCTGGGACAATGCTGCACTGTGCTGGGAGAATGCTGCACTGCTCTGGGAGAATGCTGAACTGTGCCGGGAGAATGCTGCACTGCACTGGGCTGGGACAATGCTGCACTGCGCTGGGAGAATGCTGCACTGCACTGGGAGAATGCTGAACTGTGCCAGGAGAATGCTGCACTGCACTGGGAGAATGCTGCACTGTACTGGGCTGGGACAATGCTGCACTGTGCTGGGAGAATTCTGCACTGCACTGGGAGAATGCTGAACTGTGCTGGGAGAATGCTGCACTGCACTGGGAGAATGCTGCACTGTACTGGGCTGGGAGATTGCTGCACTGTGCTGGGAGAATGCTGCACTGCTCTGGGTGAAGTTTGCACTGCCCTGGGAGAATGCTGCACTGCACTGGGAGAATGCTGCACTGTACTGGGCTGGGACAATGCTGCACTGTGCTGGGAGAATTCTGCACTGCACTGGGAGAATGCTGAACTGTGCTGGGAGAATGCTGCACTGCACTGGGAGAATGCTGCACTGGACTGGGCTGGGAGAATGCTGCACTGCACTGGGAGAATGCTGAACTGTGCCGGGAGAATGCTGCACTGCACTGGGCTGGGACAATGCTGCACTGTGCTGGGAGAATGCTGCACTGCGCTGGGAGAATGCTGCACTGCGCTGGGCTGGGAGAATGCTGCACTGCGCTGGGACAATGCTGCACTGCACTGGACTGGGACAATGCTGCACTGCTCTGGGAGAAGGTTGCACTGCCCTGGGAGAATGTTGCACTGCGCTGCGAGAATGCTGCACTGGGCTGGGACAATGCTGCACTGTGCTGGGAGAATGCTGCACTGCGCTGGGAGAATGTTGCACTGCACTGGGAGAATGCTGCACTGTGCTGGGAGAATGTTGCATTGCACTGGGAGAATGCTGCACTGCGCTGGGAGAATGCTGCACTGCACTGTGCTGGGAGAATGCTGCACTGCGCTGGGAGATTGCTGCACTGTGCTGTGAAAATGTTGCACTGTGCTGGGACAATGCTGCACTGCGCTGGGAGAGTGTTACACTGTGCTGGGCTGGGAGAATGCTGCACTGCACTGGGAGAACACTGCACTGTGCTGGGAGAATGCTGCACTGGACTGGGCTGGGAGAATGCTGCACTGCACTGGGAGAATGCTGAACTGTGCTGGGAGAATGCTGCACTGCTCTGGGAGAAGGTTGCACTGCCCTGGGAGAATGTTGCACTGCGCTGCGAGAATGCTGCACTGGGCTGGGACAATGCTGCACTGTGCTGGGAGAATGCTGCACTGCGCTGGGAGAATGTTGCACTGCACTGGGAGAATGCTGTACTGTGCTGGGAGAATGTTGCATTGCACTGGGAGAATGCTGCACTGCGCTGGGAGAATGCTGCACTGCACTGTGCTGGGAGAATGCTGCACTGCGCTGGGAGATTGCTGCACTGTGCTGTGAAAATGTTGCACTGTGCTGGGACAATGCTGCACTGCGCTGGGAGAGTGTTACACTGTGCTGGGCTGGGAGAATGCTGCACTGCACTGGGAGAACACTGCACTGTGCTGGGAGAATGCTGCACTGGACTGGGCTGGGAGAATGCTGCACTGCACTGGGAGAATGCTGAACTGTGCCGGGAGAATGCTGCACTGCACTGGGCTGGGACAATGCTGCACTGTGCTGGGAGAATGCTGCACTGCGCTGGGAGAATGCTGCACTGCGCTGGGCTGGGAGAATGCTGCACTACGCTGGGACAATGCCGTGTATCTTATCTCTCAACTTATTTCTCACATCTCTTTTAAACATCACCCCCGCACCTTGAACCCATGTCCCCTCGTAATTGACCCCACCTCCCAGGGAAAAAGCCTTACACTTTCCACTCTACCCCTGCCATTCACAATGTTTCAACTCCTATCAGGTCATTTCTCTACCTCCTGCGTTCCAATGAAAGCAAACCCAGTCTGTCCAACCTTTCTTCACAGATAAAATCCCCCATACCAGGCAGCATCCTGGTAAACCTTTTCTGGACCCCCTACGCAACATTCCAAGTGTGGTCTAATTTATCTTCTATAAAGCTGCAGCATAACTTGTCTATCTTTATACTCAATGCCCCTTCCAATGAATGCCTTGGGCCTTTTTTACTGCCTTATCTACCTGCGCTGCTGCCTTCAGTGACCTGTGGACCTGCACACCCAGATCCCTCTGCACATCAATATTCCTAAGGGTTCTGCCATTCTCTGTATAATTTCCACCTGTACTTGCCCTTCCAAAATGTATCACCCTATATTTGTCTGGATTAAACCCCATCCACTATTTTCCTGCCCACGTCTCCAACTAATCTATATCCTGCTGTATCCTCTGACAATCCTCCTCACTATCCACAACTCCACCAACCTTTGTATCATTTATAAACTTACTAATGAGACCAGCCACGTTTTCCTCCAAATCATTTATGTAGACCATGAACAACAGAGGGCCCAGCTTTTTACTCACCAATTATATTCTTCACCTCCTCAAAAAACTCATACAAGTTAGTGAGGCATGACCTCCCCTGCACACAAACACTCTGTCCGTTGCTAATAAGCCCAACTTCTTCTAAATGAGTGTAGATCTTGTCCCCAAGAATCTTTTCCAATAATTTCCCTACCACTCACATGAGGCTCACGGGCTTGTAATTTCCTGGATTATCCCTGCTACCCTCCTTAAACAATAGGAAAACATTGGCTATTCTCAAGTCCTCTGGGACCTCACCCGTGGCCAAAGAGAACACACAGAAGTCTATCAATGCTCCAACAATTTGTTCTCTTCCTCCCTCGAAATTCTGGGATAGATCCCATCAGGACCCAGGGACTTATCTACCTAAATACTTTTTAAGATACACAATACAGCAGAGATGGGCTGAGAGGTGGCAGATGGAGTTCAACCTGGATAAATGCAAGGTGATGCATTTTGGAAGGTCAAATTTGAAAGCTGAGTACAGGATTAAGGATAGGATTCTTGGCAGCGTGGAGGAACAGAGGGATCTTGGTGTGCAGATACATAGATCCCTTAAAATGGCCACCCAAGTGGACAGGGTTGTTAAGAAAGCATATGGTGTTTTGGCTTTCATTAACAGGGGGATTGAGTTTAAGAGTCGTGAGATCTTGTTGCAGCTCTATAAAACTTTGGTTAGACCGCACTTGGAATACTGCGTCCAGTTCTGGGCGCCCTATTATAGGAAAGATGTGGATGCTTTGGAGAGGGTTCAGAGGAGGTTTACCAGGATGCTGCCTGGACTGGAGGGCTTATCTTATGAAGAGAGGTTGACTGAGCTCGGTCTCTTTTCATTGGAGAAAAGGAGGAGGAGAGGGGACCTAATTGAGGTATACAAGATAATGAGAGGCATAGATAGAGTTGATAGCCAGAGACTATTTCCCAGGGCAGAAAAGGCTAGCACGAGGGGTCATAGTTTTAAGCTGGTTGGTGGAAAGTATAGAGGGGATGTCAGAGGCAGGTTCTTTACGCAGAGAGTTGTGAGAGCATGGAATGCGTTGCCAGCAGCAGTTGTGGAAGCAAGGTCATTGGGGTCATTTAAGAGACTGCTGGACATGTATATGGTCACAGAAATTTGAGGGTGCATACATGAGGATCAATGGTCGGCACAACATTGTGGGCTGAAGGGCCTGTTCTGTGCTGTACTGTTCTATGTTCTATGTTCTAATACTTCTTCCTTTTTAATAGCAACTTGGCTTAGAAACTCAACACTCCCTTCCCTGAGATCACCCTCTACCAATTCCTTCTCTTTGAATACAGACACAAAGTATTCGCTTAGGACCTTACCTGCCTCTTCCTGCTCCACACATAGATTCCCTCCTTTGTCCTTGAGTGGGCCAACCCTTTCCCTGGCTACCCTCTTGCTCTTTATATATGTATAAAAAGCCTTCGGATTCTCCTTAACCCTGTTTGCTAACAACTTTCATGACTCCTTTTAGCCCTTCTAATTCCCTTTTTAAGTTATTTCCTTATATACTTCAATGGCATCATCAGTTCCTATCCTCCTAGACCTTATGTATGCTTCCTTTTTGTTTTTGACCAACGTCATAACATTCCTGGTCACCCAAGGTTCACATAAGTTGCCATACCTATCCTTTCATTCTCTCAGGAATGTATGTTTGAAATACTCCCACGTGGCTGATGTGGATTTACCCTCAAGAAGCTGTCTCCAATCAAAAATTCTCCAGTTCCTGCCTCATATTGTTGTAGTTTGCCTTCCCCCAATATGTTACCTTTGCCCGAGGTCTGCTGTTATCCCTATCCGTGAGTTCTTAAAACTTACAGTATTAGGATTATTATTCCTGAAATTTCCCCCACCCCCCACTAGATCTTCTCTTCAGGGCGGCACGGTGGCTCAGTGTTTAGCACTGCAGCCTCACACCATCAGAGACCCGGGTTCGATTCCACCCTCGGGCGACTATGTGGAGTTTGCACAGTTTCCCCGTGTCTGTGTGGGTTTCCTCTGGGTGCTCTGGTTTCCTCCCACAGACCAAAGATGTGCAGGCTAGGTGGATTGGCCATGCTAAATTGCCTGTAGTTTTCAGGGATGGGTAGATTAGGTGGGTTCTAGGCGAATAGGTAAAGTGGGATGCTCCTAGAGGGTCAGCATGGACTAGTTGGGCCAAAGGGCCTATTTCCACACTGTAATGATTCTACGGTATTCCATGACGATGCAGTCACCTGGCCAGTTCATTTCCCAAAACCAGGCCCATATTAGCTATTCCCTGGCCAGACTGTTTACATACTGTGTCAAGGCTAAGGGGAATTTATAAAACTAAACCTACGACCTAGATAACAAAGTGTGGAGCTGGATGAACACGGTCCGAAACGTCAGCTTTTGTGCTCCTAAGATGCTGCTTGGCCTGCTGTGTTCATCCAACTCCGCACTTTGTTATCTCATATTCCGCTTGGGAACACTGCTGCCCAATGGTATCAATGTGAACTTCATAAGCTTCAAAATCTCCCCTCCCCCCACCGCATCCCAAAACCAGCCCAGCTTGTCCCCACCTCCCTAACCTGTTCTTCCTCCCACCTATCCCCTCCTCCCACCTCAAGCTCCACCTCCATTTCCTACCTATTAACCTCATCCCGCCCCCTTGACCTGTCCGTCCTCCCCAGACTGACCTATCTCCTCCCTACCTCCACATCTACACTCACCTTTACTGGCTCCATCCCTGCCCCTTTAACTCGTCTGCCTTCACTCCACCTATCTTCTCCTCTATCCATCTTCTAAGCACCTCCCCGTCTCTCCCTATTTATTACAGAATCCTCTTCCTCTCCACCAATTCTGAAGAGGGGCACCCAGGCCCAAAACGTCAGCTTTCCTGCTCCTCTGATGCTGCTTGGCCTGCTGTGTTCATCCAGCTCCACACCCTGTTATCTCGGATTCTCCAGCATCTGCAGTTCCTTTTATCACAGAGATTGGTCGGGTTGTTAACAGCGAGGTTGGCTGTCTTGAGCTGCAAGGAGATACAAATGAGATGGTCAAGTGGGCAGATAAGAGGCAGATAGAACTTACATACCTTGGAACAAATAATTTGACGAGGAAGTATTCAATGAACAGCATGACATTAGGAAGTTCTGTGGAACAAAGGGATTTTAGGGTGCTTGCCCAGAGATTTTTATAGGCCAAAGAGCTTTTTAGTAGGCTGTTGAAAAAGGCATATTGAACACTTGTCTTTATCAGTCGAGGCTTATTTTAAAAAAGAAGGTGGTGGTGAGCTGCCTTCTTGAACCACTGCAGTCCATGTTCCGTGGGTTGACCCACAATGCCCTGACGGTGGGAATTCCAGGATTCTGACCCAGTGACACTGAAGGAATAGTGATATATTTAACCTCTGCCTCTAGGTGTTTTAAAACTCCACATGCCTGGAACGCGATGCCAGCGGAGGTGGTAGACGCAGACATGTTAGCATCTTTTAAGATATATTTGGACAGGTACATGGATGGGCAGGGAGCAAATGGACACAGACCGTTAGGAAATAGGTGACAGGTTAGACAGAGGATCTTGATCGGCGCAGGCTTGGAGGGCCAAAGGGCCTGTTCCTGTGCTGTAATTTTCTTTGTTCTTTGTTCTTTGATAAGACCATAAGGTACAGGATCAGAATTCGGCCAATTGTCCATTGAGTTTGATCATGGGAAGACATGATACTTGTATAGAACTTTGGTACTGGAGCACAATGCGCGGCCCTGGTTGCTACTTTACAGAAAGAATGTAATTGCATTGGAGGATGTGCAGAGGACACTTTCCAGGATGCTGCCCTGGGCTGGGAAATTTAAACTATGAGGAAAGGTTGGATAAGCTTGGGTTGTTTTCATTGGAGCAGAGGAGACTCTTGGTGATCTGATTGAGACGTATAAGATTGTGAGGGGCATAGTCAGAGTGGACACGGTTCTCCTTAGTTGAAGGGTCAGTTACAAGGACACACAGTTCACCGTGAGGGGCAGGAGGTTTGTGGGGTGCGTGTGTGGAAAAATGTTTTTACCCAGGGACAGTGATGGTCCGGAATGTGCCACCTGGGAAGGTGGTAGAGGTGAGTTGCCTCACATCCTTTAAGTACCTGGATTAGCACTTGGTAGATCCCAACAATCAAATCTATGGGCCAAGCGCCGGTGAATGGGATTGGGTTAAAGGTCAAGTCTTTCTCATGAGTCAGTGCAGACTTGATGGGCCGAAAGGCCTCTTCTGCTGTGTATAATTCTATGATTCTAGGGATTGAGAGTTACAGGAGAATGGGGTTGAGAAACATATCAGACAGGATTGAATGGTCGAGTAGACTCAATGGACCAAATGCCTAATTCTTATGGTTTTAACATGGATTTTTAAAGAAACTATATAAAGAGCTGAAATATATCGCTGTTCCTTCACTGTCACTGGGTCAGAATCCTGGAATTCCCTCCCTAAGGGGCATTGTGGGTCAACTCACGGCACATGGGCAGCAGCAGTTCAAGAAGGCAGCTCACCCCCACCTTCTCAAGGGGGCAACTAGGGGTGGGGCAATAAATGCTGGGCCCAGTCAACAACAGCCTCAACCCACAAAAACAATTTTTAAAAAAATCTTGTGAAGATTTTTGTTTTAAAGAGCCTGCAGGTCATTTGGACAGTGATCTCAAAGTGGCATTTCTAAGAAGATATGTGACTTCAATCAACTATGTGAAAATGCCTTAAGGTATTATTGGGTGAAATGACTGTGTTTATGACAGGCAGAGCAATCAGAACAGGGGATTAATTTTGCTTTGAACTCAGGGCAGAAGAAACAAGTCAGGGCTGTTTGTGCTGTAGTGCTAATGTCTCTGGGCTAGTAATCTAGAACCACAGGTTAATGTTCTGAGGCTATGTGTTTTCCATTCCCACCATGCAGATGGTGGAATTTCAATCTAATAAAAACATTCTGGAATGAAAAACTGTTCCTACAGCAATCATGTAACCACTATGAATTGTTGTTAAAACCTCACATTGATTCACTGATGTGTATAAAGGAAGGAAACCTGCCATCCTCATTGGGTCTGGCCTCCATGTGACTCCAGACCCACAGTAATGTGGGTCACATGTAACTTTCTTCTGGGAAATAAAGTATGGACAGTAATTACTTCCCTAGACAGCAACATCCACACCCCATGAACAAATAAATAAAACAATTCAGTGGTATCAGTCACCTCAGCAGAAATAGTATCTAGTCTGTGGAGCTTCCAAGCTCAGAGAGTTTGGATAGAAACCATTAAATTCTCAAAGCAAAAATCTATCAAAGGTTCATGCCCGTGGACTCAAGGAAGTGTAAAACTTTCTCTGCAGTCCAAGAAAAGGAAACTGGGGAAAGTCAGATTAGTAAAGACTTAGAAAACTGAAACAGGAGTGATATTTCTTTGGGGTTGGGTGCATGTGATGTACCGTTTTGGCAAATTGCTTCAAACTTTGTTTGATGTTTGCCTTCAAATGTCTCTAACAGACCTCTCCTTTGCTTGAGGAAGTGGTGGGTGTGGGAGTAGTTACAATATTTGAAAGTCATTTGAATAAGTACATGAATGGAAAAGGATTGGAGGGATAACAAAGTGTGAGGCTGGATGAACAGAGCCGGCCAAGCAGCATCTCAGGAGCACAAAAGCTGATGTTTTGGGCCTAGACCCTTCTTCAGAAAAAAAAATTGGAGGGATATGGGCCAGGAGCAAACAGTTCAGTTTGAGAATATTGTCAGTGTGGATGGGTTGGACCAAAGGATCAGTTTCTATGCTGTATGACTCTTCATATACAGAAGCCCTTACAGTGTGGAAACAGGCCATTCAGCCCAACAAGCCCACACTGACCTTCAGAGCATCCCACTCAGACCCAACCCCCTATAACCCACCTAATCTACACATCCCTGCACACTACAGGCAATTTTGCATGGCCAATCCACCCAGCCTGTGCATCTTTGGACTGTGGAAGGAAACCCACGCAGACATGGGGAGAATTTGCAAACTCCACGCAGACAGTTGCCCAAGTTTGGAATTGAAGCCAGGTCCCTGGCGCTGTGAGGCAGCAGTGCTACCCACTGTGCCACAGTACCACTCCCTTTGCTTTGCTTGTTTCTATTTTCTGTGGAATGAATGTCTGATCTGTTGTGAATGAACATTTGCAGCCTGTTGTGTGAGTCTCAGGGACTGCCTGCAAACATCAACCAACTGCAAAAACCAGGCTTTCATTGTGGGATCTGACTTGTCCTGTATTACCTTCCGCTGGCATCATTACACAGCTTATAACAGAAGGAGGGCCATTGATGGAGCAGCTGTAGATGGTGAGGCCTAGAGCATTAATACAAGACCATTTGAGGGGCTGTCTTTTGGAGGCCTGGGTTCAAGTCCCATCTGCTCCAGAGGTGTGTAATAACATCTCTGAACAGGTTGACAGAAAAAAAAATTAATTGAAAATAATAATACTATACTATTCAACCATAAAAATAGGAACAGCTGTAGGCCATTTGGCCCTCTATCCTGTTTGTTATTCGATAGGATCCTGATCTGACATTCCTCCCAACCACTTTCCTGCCCTTACCCCATAATTCTTTATTCCCCGACTGATCACAAATCCATCTCAGCATTAAATATACACAAGGACGATACCCCCACGGTTCTCTGTGGTGAGGAGTTCCAAAGACTCTGAGAGAAGAAACTTCCTCATCTCTGTCTTAAATTAGCTCCTTTTTACGCTGAGACTGTGCCTTCTGGTCCGAGCATCTCACATGAGGGGAAATATTCTCTCAGCATTTACTCTGTCAAACCCCTTAGAAATCTCTTGTGTTTCAATAAGACCACCTCTCATTCTTCTAAACTCCAGTGAGTAGAGTTGCAATCTGTTTCAAACTTACTCATAAGACAATCCCTCCAATATCAGGACAATAAACCTTCTTTGAACTGTCTCCAATGAAATGTATCCTTCCTTAAACAAGGGGAACCAAAACTGCTTACAGTATCCCAGACGTTGTCTCCCCGGCTCCTCGTGCAGTTACAGTAAGAATTCCCCACTTTTATACTCCAACCCTTTTAAAATATGGGCCAACATTCCCATAACCTTCCTGATTCCCTGCTGCCCCTGTGTGCTGGCTGGCTGTGTTTTGTGCACAAGCTCCCCAAGTTCCTTTGTCTTGTAGTTTTCTGCACTGGCACTCCATGTAAATAATATTCTGTTCTTTTGCTCTCCCTTCCAAAACGAACATCATCACATTTTTCCAATTTATACTCCATTTGTTAACATTTTGCTTACCTACTTAACCTATCAATATCTCTCTGTATCAGAGATGGTAGGAACTGCAGATGCTGGAGAACAAGGTGTGGAGCTGGATTGACACAGGAGGCCAAGCAGCATTATCTGATGTTTCGGGTCAAGACCCTGCTTCACCCTCATTTCTGAAGAAAGGTCTAGACCCGAAACGTCAGCTTTCCTGCTCCTCTGATGCTGCTTGGCCTGCTGTGTTCATCCAGCTCTACGCCTTGTTATCTCTAATATCTCTCTGGAAACTGTTTGTATTCCTCTCACAATCTGCCTTTCCATGTATTTTTGTGCCCATGACAAATCTGGCTGCAATTCATTCACCTCCTTCCCCCAAGCCATTAATATACATTGTAAACATTTGCCATCCACTTTAACTGCCCCTCCCAGTCCCCCTGGTGATGTGTCCATCCTGGGCCTCCCCCACTGTCAGAGTGAGGCCAAATGTAAACTGGAAGAACAACACCTGATATTTCGCTGTGGGAGCTTACAGCCCAATGGATTCAGCATGGACTTCACCAGCTTCAAAATCCCTCCACCCTCATCCTTATCCCATTCCAGCCCTCCCTCTACTGACCTGGCCTAACATGTCCATCTTCCTCCTCTCCTACCCGCTCCACCAGTCCCACAGGCCAATCACAATAAACCCCTAACTGCATCCGCTTTTCCTACTTATCAACATCTCTCCTACTCTTCTCCCTAGCCCCACCTCCTCCCTCTATTTCTTTCCGGGCTCCCCTCGCCCTGTGTCAGCCCTGACAAAGTGTTTCGGCCTGAGATGTTGATATTCCTGCTCTTCTGATGCAGTCTGACCTGCTGTGTTCGTCGAGCTCCATGGTAATTGACATTGACCTGTGTGAAGACCCACTGGCCATGGGCCACCAGTCTGAAAATAAGAGCCACTTATCTGCACTCACTGTTTCCTGCCCATGACCCAATTCTCTATTCAGGTCAATACAAAACCTCCAATACTGAAGGGTCTGTCCCCAATTCCCTGGAGGGACAAAAACTGAACATCACTGAACAGGTTACTCGAGAGCAAGTCCTGCCTGATGCCCCTGTCATTGAGCCCTCCCATCACTATGCTGGGAGGATAGGCTGACAGGACAGTCGCTGTCTGTTTGTGATTTTTGCTGTTTTGTTTTTACATGGGACACATCTTGGTAACATTACACAATGTCAGGTAAATGCAACAGTCACAGAATTGTAATGGTGCATAAGGAGGCCATTTGGCCCATCTTGCTCTCCAATGAGCATTATAACTTGGTGCTCTCCATCATTGAGGATGGGGATATTGGTGGAGACTCCTCCTCCAGTAAGATGTTTAATCGTCCACCACCATTCACGACTGGATGTAGCAGGGCTGCACAGCTTAGATCTGATCCTTTGGTTGTGGGATCGCTTAGCTCTGTCTATCACTTGTGCTTTTGCTGTTTGGTGTGTAAGGAGTCCTGTTTGGTGGCTTCACCAGGTTGGCACCTCATCTACAGGTCTGCCTGGTGCTGCTCCTGGCAAGCCCTCCTGCACTGTCCATTGCACCAGGGTTGATCCCCTGGCTTGATGGTAGTGGTTGAGTGGGGGATATGCCGGGCTATGGGGTTACAGATTGTGCTGGAGTACAATTCTACTGCTGGTGATGGCCCACAGCGTCTCATGGATACCCAGTCCTTGAGTTGCTAGATCTGTGTGAAGTCTGTCCCATTTAGCACGGTGATACTGCTACACAACACGATGGAGGGTATTCTCAATGTGAAAGCGGGACGTTGTCTCCACAAGGACCGTACGACGGTCACTCTTACTAATACTGTCATGGACAGATGCAACTGCAGCTGGCAGATCGGAAAGGATGAGGTCAAGTATCTTTTTCACTCTTGTTGGTTCCCTCACCACCTGCCGTAGGCCCAGTCTAGCAGCTATATCCTTTAGGACCTGACCAGCTCGATCAGCAGTACAGCTGCCAAGCCACTTTTGGAGGTGGACTGTGAAATCTCCCACCCAGAGTACACTCTGTGCCCTTGCCATCCTTGTGATTCCTCTAAGTGTTGTTCAACATGGAGGTGAGACTGATTCATCAGCTGAGGGAGGACGGTATGTGGTAATCAGCAGGAGATTTCCTTGCCCATGTTTAATGTGAAGCCATGGGACTTCATGGGGACCAGAATTAATGTTGAGAACTCTTAAAGCAACTCCCTCCTGACTGTATCCCACTGTGCTACTACCTCTGCTGGGTCTGTCCTGCTGGTGGGACAGAATATATCCAGGGATAGTGATGGTGGCGTCTGGGACACTGTCTGTAAGGGATGATTCTGTGAGTATGACTGTGTCAGGCTGTTGCTTGACTATAGTCTGTGAGACAGCTCTCCCAATTTTGGCACTATGCCCTAGATGTTAGTCAGGAGGACTGTGCAGGGTCAATAGGGCTGTTTCTACCACTGTCTTTTCCGGTGCCCAGTCTATGCCAGACGATCCGTCCGGTTTCATTTCTTTGAGAATTTGTAGTGACTGATACAACTGAATAGCTTGTTAGCCATTTCAGAGGGCAACTTTCATGCTCATTTTCAGACTTCTAATTCGAGAGGATTTTTTAATTGAGTTAAAATGCCTCCATGTGTCCCACTGGGATTTGAACATGGGTCCTTAAACATTACCTCTGCCTCTGAATTACACACCAGTGACAATATCATGAATCCATCACCATCGGAAAGTTGACAGAGAGACAGTGGGGGAACAGCATGAACTAGAGATACTGGAAAACCCAAGATAATAAAATGTGAGACAATAAAATGTGAGGCTGGATGAACACAGCAGGCCCAGCAGCATCTCAGGAGCACAAAAGCTGATGCTTCGGGCCTGGACCCTTCATCAGAGGGTCCAGGCCAGAAACGTCAGCTTTTGTGCCACTGAGATGCCGCTGGGCCTGCTGTGTTCATCAGCCTCACATTTTATTAGCATGAACGAGATGGCTATTAGTGAGAAACAGCCACAAAACATTCCAACAGGGAGATGAGAAAATGCTCTGCAGATAAAGATTTAGTGTGAAAGTAGAACTTGCTGTTAACCTGCTAAAAGACTGAAATGCTGGAACATGGTTATCTCCATCTATCAGGCTGTGAAGGATGGTCAATGAGAGAACCTACCTCAGAAGATATGTGTGATACTGGAGCAGTGTGAGATGGGTTTGCAGTTGTAAGGTGTGTGTGATTCTGGAGCAGAGTGAGATGAGTTTGTAGCTGTAAGGTGGGTTTGATTGTGGAGCAGTGTGAGATGGGTTTGTAGCTGTAAGGTGTGTGTGATTTGGGAGCAGTGTGAGATGGATTTGTTGCTGTAAGGTGTGTGTGATTCTGTAGCAGTGTGAGATGGGTTTGTAGCTGTAAAGTGTGTGATTCTCGAACAGACTGAGGTGGGTTTGTAGCTGTAAGGTGTGTGTGATTGTCGAGCAGTGGGAGATGGGTTTGTACCTGTAAGATGTGTGTGATTTGGGAGCAGTGTGCGATGGGTTTGTAGCTGTAAAGTGTGGGTGATTTGGGAGCAGTGTGCGATGTGTTTTATATCTGTAAAGTGTGTGTGATTCTGGAACAGTGTGCGATAGGTTTGTCGCAGTAAGGCGTGTGTAATTCTGGAGCAGTGTGAGATGGGTTTTGTCGCTGTAAGGTGTGTGTGATTCTGGAGCAGTGTGAGATGGGTTTTGTCGCTGTAAGGTGTGTGTGATTCTGGAGCAGTGTGAGATGGGTTTTGTCACTGTAAGGTGTGTGTGATTCTGGAGCAGTGTGAGGTGGGTTTTTATCTGTAAGGTGTGTGTGATTCTGGAGCAGTGTGAGATGGGTTTTGTCGCTGTAAGGTGTGTATGATTCTGGAGCAGTGTGAGATGGGTTTTGTCGCTGTAAGGTGTGTGTGATTCTGGAGCAGTGTGAGATGGGTTTGTAGCGGTAATGTGCGTGTGACTCTGAAGCAGAGTGAGGAGGGTTTGTTGCTGTAAGGTGTTTGTGATTCTGGAGCAGTGTGAGACGGGTTTGTAGTGGTAATGTGCGTGTGACTCTGAAGCAGTGTGAGATGGGTTTGTAGCTGTAACGTGTGTGTGATTCAGAAGCAGTGTGAGATGAATTTGTCAGTGTAAGGTGTGTTAATCTGGTCCAGTGTGAGATAGGGTGACGTTCTAAGATGCATGATTTTGCAGCCGTGTGAGATGCGTTTGGAGCTGTAAGGTGTGTGTGATTGTGGGACAGTGTGAGGTGGGGTTGTAGCTGTAAGGTGTGTTGATTCTGGAGCAGTGTGAGATGAGTTTTATAGCTGTAAGGTGTGTGTGATTCTGGAGCAGTGTGAGATGGTTTCGTAGCTGTAAACTGTGTGATTCTGGAGGAGTGTGAGATGGGTTTGCAGCTGTACGTTGTGTGTGATTCTGGAGTAGAATGAGATGGGTCTGTAGCTGTCATGAGTGAGTGATTCTCAAACAGTGTGTGATGGGATTTTTAGCTGTACGATGTGTGATTCTGGTGCAGAGTGAGATGGGTTTGTAGCTGTAAGGTGTATGTGATTCTAGAACAGTGTGAGAACATTTGTAGCTGTGAGGTGTGTGTGATTCTGGAGCAGTTGAGATGGGTTTTGTAGCTGTAAGTTGTGTGTGATTCTGGAGCAGTGTGAGATCGGTTTGTAGCTGTAAGGTGTGTGTGATTCTGAAGCAGTGTGAGATGAATTTGTCAGTTCAAGGTGTGTTAAACTGGACCAGTGTGAGACAGGTTGATGTTCTAAGATGCATGATTCTGCAGCCGTGTGTGATGCGTTTGTAGCTGTAAGGTGTGTGTGATTGTGGAGCAGTGTGAGGTGGGTTTGCAGCTGTAAGTTATGTGTGATTCTGGAGTAGAATGAGATGGGTTTTGTCGCTGTAAGGTGTGTGTGATTCTGGAGCAGTGTGAGATGGGTTTTGTAGCTGTCGTGAGTGTGTGATTCTCAAACAGTGTGTGATAGGTTTTGTAGCTGTATGATATGTGATTCTGGTGCAGTGTGAGATGGGTTTGTAGCTGTAAGGTGTGTGATTCTGGAGCAGAGTGAGGTAGGTTTGTAGCTGTAACGAGTGTGTGACTCTGAAGCAGTGTGAGATGTGTTTGTAGCTGTAAGGTGTGTGTGATTCTGGGGCAGTTGAGACGGGTTTGTAGCTGTGAGGTGTGTGTGATTCTGGAGCAAGGTGAGATCGGTTTGTAGCTGTAAGGTGTGTGTGATTTTGGAGCAGTGTGAGATGGGTTTGTAGCTGTAAGATGTGTGTGATTGTGGGACAGTGTGAGGTGGGTTTGTAGCTGTAAGGTGTGTTGATTCTGGAGCAGTGTGAGATGAGTTTTATAGCTGTAAACTGTGTGATTGCGGAGCAGTGTGAGATGGGTTTGTAGCTGAAAGGTGTGTGTGATTGTGGAGCAGTGTGAGGTGGGTTTGTCGCTGAAAGGAGTGTGTGATTGTGGGGCAGTGTGAGGTGGGTTGGCAGCTGTAAGTTACATGTGATTCTGGAGTAGAATGAGATGGGTTTGTAGCTGTCATGAGTGTGTGATTCTCAAACAGTGTGTGATAGGGTTTTTCGCTGTACGATGTGTGATACTGGTGCAGTGTGAGATGGGTTTGTAGCTGTAAGTTGTATGTGATTCTGGAGCAGTGTGAGATGTGTTTGTAGCTGTAAGGTGTGAGTGATTGTGGAGCAGTGTGAGTTGGGTTTGTAGCTGTAAGGTGTGTGTGATTCAAGAGCATTGTGAGATGGGTTTGGAGCTGTAAGGTGTGTGTGACTCTGGAGCTGTGTGAGGAGGGTTTGTAGCTGTAAGCTGTGTGATTCTGGAGCAGTGTGAGATGGGTTTGTAGCTATAAGGTGTTTGTGACTCTGAAGCAGTGTGAGATGAATTTGTCAGTGTAAGGTCTGTTGATCTGGCCCAGTGTGAGACAGGTTGACATTCTCAGATGCATGATTCTGCAGCCGTGTGAGATGGGTTTGGAGCTGTCAGGTGTGTGTGATTGTTGAGCATCTGAGATGGCTTTGTAGCTGTAAGGTGTCCTTAATTGTGGAGTGGTGTGAGACAAGTTTGTTTGTTGGAAAGTGTGTGTGTGATTGTGGAGCAGTGTGAGATGTGTTTGTAGCTGTGAGATGTGTGTGATTCTGGAGCAGTGTGAGGTGGGTTTGCAGCTGGCAGTTATGTGTGATTCTGGAGTAGAATGAGATGGGTTGATAGGTGTAAGGTGTGTGCGATTGTGGAGCAGTGTTAGGTGGGTTTCTGGTGTGAGGTGTGTGTGATTCTGGAGCAGTGTGAGATGGTATTGTAGCTGTAAGGTGTGTGATTCTGGAGCAGTGTGAGATGGGTTTGTAGCTATAAGGTGTGTGTGATTCTGGTGCAGTGTGAGATGGGTTTGTAGCTGGAAGGTGTGTGTGATTCTGGAGCAGAGTGAGGTAGGTTTGTAGCTGTGAGGTGCGTGTGATTCTGGAGCAGGGTGAGATCGGTTTGTAAGAGTAAGTTGTGTGTGATTTTGGAGCAGTGTGAGATGGGGTTGTAGCTGTAAGGTGTGGGTGATTCTGAAGCAGTGTGAGATGAATTTGTCAGTTCAAGGTGTGTTAAACTGGACCAGCGTGAGACAGGTTGATGTTCTAAGATGCATGATTCTGCAGCCGTGTGTGATGCGTTTGTAGCTGTAAGGTGTGTGTGATTGTGGAGCAGTGTGAGGTGGGTTTGCACCTGTAAGTTATGTGTGATTCTGGAGTAGAATGAGATGGGTTTGTAGCTGTCGTGAGTGTGTGATTCTCAAACAGTGTGTGATAGGTTTTTTAGCTGTACGATGTGTGATTCTGGTGCAGTGTGAGATGGGTTTGTAGCTGTAAGGTGTGTGTGATTCTGTAGCAGAGTAAGGTAGGTTTGTAGCTGTGAGGTGCGTGTGATTCTGGAGCAGGGTGAGATCGGTTTGTAGCTGTAAGTTGTGTGTGATTTTGGAGCAGTGTGAGATGGGGTTGTAGCTGTAAGATGTGTGTGATTGTGGGACAGTGTGAGGTGGGTTTGTAGCTGTAAAGTGTGTGATTGCGGAGCAGTGTGAGATGGGTTTGTAGCTGAAAGGTGTGTGTGATTCTGGAGCAGAGTGAGGTAGGTTTGTAGCTGTAAGGTGTGGGTGATTCTGGAGCAGTGTGAGATGGGTTTGTAGCTGTAAGGTGTGGGTGATTCTGAAGCAGTGTGAGATGAATTTGTCAGTTCAAGGTGTGTTAAACTGGACCAGCGTGAGACAGGTTGATGTTCTAAGATGCATGATTCTGCAGCCGTGTGTGATGCGTTTGTAGCTGTAAGGTGTGTGTGATTGTGGAGCAGTGTGAGGTGGGTTTGCACCTGTAAGTTATGTGTGATTCTGGAGTAGAATGAGATGGGTTTGTAGCTGTCGTGAGTGTGTGATTCTCAAACAGTGTGTGATAGGTTTTTTAGCTGTACGATGTGTGATTCTGGTGCAGTGTGAGATGGGTTTGTAGCTGGAAGGTGTGTGTGATTCTGGAGCAGAGTGAGGTAGGTTTGTAGCTGTGAGGTGCGTGTGATTCTGGAGCAGGGTGAGATCGGTTTGTAAGAGTAAGTTGTGTGTGATTTTGGAGCAGTGTGAGATGGGGTTGTAGCTGTAAGGTGTGGGTGATTCTGAAGCAGTGTGAGATGAATTTGTCAGTTCAAGGTGTGTTAAACTGGACCAGCGTGAGACAGGTTGATGTTCTAAGATGCATGATTCTGCAGCCGTGTGTGATGCGTTTGTAGCTGTAAGGTGTGTGTGATTGTGGAGCAGTGTGAGGTGGGTTTGCACCTGTAAGTTATGTGTGATTCTGGAGTAGAATGAGATGGGTTTGTAGCTGTCGTGAGTGTGTGATTCTCAAACAGTGTGTGATAGGTTTTTTAGCTGTACGATGTGTGATTCTGGTGCAGTGTGAGATGGGTTTGTAGCTGTAAGGTGTGTGTGATTCTGTAGCAGAGTGAGGTAGGTTTGTAGCTGTGAGGTGCGTGTGATTCTGGAGCAGGGTGAGATCGGTTTGTAGCTGTAAGTTGTGTGTGATTTTGGAGCAGTGTGAGATGGGGTTGTAGCTGTAAGGTGTGTGTGATTCTGGAGCAGTGTGAGATGAATTTGTTAGTGGAAGGTGTGTTAATCTGGACCAGTGTGAGACAAGTTGACGTTCTAAGATGCATGATTCTGCAGCTGTGTGAGATGTGTGTGTGGCTGTAAGGTGTGTGTGATTGTGGAGCAGTGTGAGATGGGTTTGTAGCTGTAAAGTGGGTGTGATTGTGGAGCAGTGTGAGATGGGTTTGTACCTGTAATGTGGGTGTGATTGTGGAGCAGTGTGAGAATGGTTATTTAGCTGTAAGGTGTGTGATTCTGGAGCAGTGTGAGGTGGTTTGTAGCTGTAAGGTGTGTGTGATTCTGAAGCAGTGCGAGATGAATTTGTTCGTGTAAGGTGTGTTAATCTGGTCCAGTTTGAGACAGGTTGACGTTCTAAGATGCATGATTCTGCAGCAGTGTAAGTTGCGTTTGGAGATGTAAGATGTGTGTGATTGTGGAACAGTGTGAGGTGGGTTTTGTAGCTGTAAGGTGTGTGTGATTCTGGAGTTGTGTGAGGTGGGTTTGTTGCTGTAAGGTGTGTGTGATTCTGGAGAAGTGTGAGATCGGTTTGTAGCTGTAAGGTGTGTGTGATTCTGAAGCAGTGTGAGATGAATTTGTCAGTTCAAGGTGTGTTAAACTGGACCAGTGTGAGACAGGTTGATGTTCTAAGACGCATGATTCTGCAGCCGTTTGTGATGCGTTTGTACCTGTAAGCTGTGTGTGTGATTGTGGAGCAGTGTGAGATGGGTTTGTCGCTGTAAGGTGTGTGTGATTCTGGAGCAGTGTTAGATGGGTTTTTTGCTGTAAGGTGTGTATGATTCTGGAGCAGTGTGAGATGGGTTTGGAGCTGTAAGGTGTGTGTGACTCTGGAGCAGTGTGAGATGTGTTTGCAGCTGTAAGGTGTGTGTGATTGTGGAGCAGTGTGAGATGGGTTTGTAGCTGTAAGGTGTGTGTGATTTTGGAACCTTGTGAGATGGGTTTTATATCTGTAAAGTGTGTGTGATTGTGGAGCAGTGTGAGATGGGTTTGTAGCTGTTAGGTGTGTGTGGTTCTGGAGCAGAGTGAGATGGGTTTTTATCTGTAAGGTGTGTGTGATTGTGGAGCAGTGTGAGATGGGTTTGTTGCTGTAAGGTGTGTGTGATTCTGGAGCAGTGTGAGATGGGTTTGTAGCTGTAAGGTGTGTGTGATCCTAGAGCAGTGTGAGATGAATTTGTTAGTGTAAGGTGTGTTAATCTGGACCAGTGTGAGACAGGTTGACGTTCTAAGATGCATGATTCTGCAGCTGTGTGAGATGGGTTTGTAGCTGTAAGGTGTGTGTGTTTGTGGAGCAGTGTGAGAAGGGTTTGTAGCTGTAATGTGGGTGTGATTGTGGAGCAGTGTGAGAATGGTTCTTTAGCTGTAAGGTGTGTGATTCTGGAGCAGTGTGAGGTGGTTTGTAGCTGTAAGGTGTGTGTGATTCTGGAGCAGGGTGAGATCGGTTTGTAGCTGTGAGGTGTGTGTGATTTTGGAGCAGTGTGAGATGGGTTTTTTGCTGTAAGGTGTGTGTGATTCTGGAGCAGTGTGAGATGGGTGTGTAGCTATAAGGTGTGTGTGATTTTGGAACCTTGTGAGATGGGTTTTATATCTGTAAAGTGTGTGTGATTCTGGAACAGTGTGCGGTGGGTTTTGTCGCTGTAAGGTGTGTGTGGTTCTGGAGCAGAGTGAGATGGGTTTTTATCTGTAAGGTGTGTGTGATTGTGGAGCAGTGTGAGATGGGTTTGTTGCTGTAAGGTGTGTGTGATTCTGGAGCAGTGTGAGATGGGTTTGTAGCTGTAAGGTGTGTGTGATTCTGGAGCAGTGTGAGATGAATTTGTTAGTGGAAGGTGTGTTAATCTGGACCAGTGTGAGACAGGTTGAAGTTCTAAGATGCATGATTCTGCAGCAGTGTGAGATGGGTTTGTAGCTGTAAGGTGTGTGTGTTTGTGGAGCAGTGTGAGATGGGTTTGTAGCTGGAAGGTGTGTGTGATTGTGGAGCAGTGTGAGATTGGGTTTGTAGCTGTAAAGTGGGTGTGATTGTGGAGCAGTGTGAGAATGGTTATTTAGCTGTAAGGTGTGTGATTGTGGAACAGTGTGAGGTGGGTTTTGTAGCTGTAAGGTGTGTGTGATTCTGGAGTTGTGTGAGGTGGGTTTGTTGCTGTAAGATGTGTGTGATTCTGGAGCAGTGTGAGATCGGTTTGTACCTGTAAGGTGTGTGTGATTCTGAAGCAGTGTGAGATGGGTTTGCAGCTGTAAGGTGTGTGTGATTGTGGAGCAGTGTGAGATGGGTTAGTAGCTGTATGGTGTGTGTGATTCTGGAGCAGAGTGAGGTAGGTTTGTAGCTGTAAAGTGTGTGTGAGTCTGAAGCAGTGTGAGATGCATTTGTAGCTGTACGTTATGTGTGATTCTGGAGTAGAATGAGATGGGTTTGTAGCTGTCGTGAGTGTGTGATTCTCAAACAGTGTGTGATAGGTTTTTTAGCTGTACGATGTGTGATTCTGGTGCAGTGTGAGATGGGTTTGTAGCTGTAAGGTGTGTGTAATTCTGGTGCAGGGTGAGATGGGTTTGTAGCTGTAAGGTGTGTGTGATTCTGGAGCAGAGTGAGGTAGGTTTGTAGCAGTAAGATGTGTGTGATTGTGGGACAGTGTGAGGTGGGTTTGTAGCTATAAGGTGTGTGTGATTCTGGAGCAGTTGAGACGGGTTTGTAGCTGTAAGATGTGTGTGATTGTGGGACAGTGTGAGATCGGTTTGTAGCTGTAAGGTGTGTGTGATTTTGGAGCAGTGTGAGATGGGTTTGTAGCAGTATGATGTGTGTGATTGTGGGACAGTGTGAGGTGGGTTTGTAGCTATAAGGTATGTTGATTCTGGAGCAGTGTGAGATGAGTTTTATAGCTGTAAACTGTGTGATTGCGGAGCAGTGTGAGATGGGTTTGTAGCTGAAAGGTGTGTGTGATTGTGGAGCAGTGTGAGGTGGGTTTGTAGCTGAAAGGAGTGTGTGATTGTGGAGCAGTGTGAGGTGGGTTTGCAGCTGTAAGTTACGTGTGATTCTGCAGTAGAATGAGATGGGTTTGTAGCTGTCATGAGTGTGTGATTCTCAAACAGTGTGTGATAGGTTTTTTAGCTGTACGATGTGTGATACTGGCGCAGTGTGAGATGGGTTTATTGCTGTAAGGTGTATGTGATTCTGGTGCAGTGTGAGATGGGTTTGGAGCTGTAAGGTGTTTGTGATTCTGGAGCAGTGTGAGATGGGTTTGTAGCTGTAAGGTGTGTGTGATTCTGGAGCAGTGTGAGATGGGTTTGTAGCTGTAAGGTGTCTGTGATTTTGGAGCAGTGTGAGATGGGTCTGCAGCTGTAAGGTGTGTGATTCTCGAACAGACTGAGGTGGGTTTGTAGCTGTAAGGTGTGTGATTTGGGAGCAGTGTGCGATGGGTTTGTCGCAGTAAGGCGTGTCTAATTCTGGAGCAGTGTGACATGGGTTTTGTCGCTGAAGGTGTGTGTGATTCTGGAGCAGTGTGAGATGGGTTTGTAGCTGTAAGGTGTGTGTGAATTTGGAGCAGTGTGAGATGGGTCTGCAGCTGTAAGCTGTGTGATTGTGGAGCAGTGTGAGATGGGTTTGTAGCTGTAAGGTGTGTTTGATTCTGGAGCAGTGTGAGATGGGTTTTTCGCTGTAAGGTGTGTGTGATTCTGGAGCAGTGTGAGATGGGTTTTTTGCTGTAAGGTGTGTGTGACTCTGAAGCAGCGTGAGATGGGTGTGCAGCTATAAGGTGTGTGTGATTTTGGAACCTTGTGAGATGGGTTTTATATCTGTAAAGTGTGTGTGATTCTGGAACAGTGTGCGGTGGGTTTTTGTCGCTGTAAGGTGTGTGTGGTTCTGGAGCAGAGTGAGATGGGTTTTTATCTGTAAGATGGGTGTGATTGTGGAGCAGTGTGCGATGGGTTTGTTGCTGTAAGGTGTGTGTGATTCTGGAGCAGTGTGAGATGGGTTTGTAGCTGTAAGGTGTGTGTGATTCTGGAACAGTGTGAGATGGGATTTTTTGCTGTAAGGTGTGTGTGACTCTGGATCTGCGTGAGGAGGGTTTGTTGCTGTAAGGTGCGTGTGATTCTGGAGCAGTGTGAGATGGGTTTTATAGCTGTAAGGTGTGTGTGACTCTGGAGCTGTGTGAGGAGGGTTTGTAGCTGTAAGCTGTGTGATTCTGGAGCAGTGTGAGATGGGTTTGTAGCTGTAAGTTGTTTGTGACTCTGAAGCAGTGTGAGATGAATTTGTCAGTGTAAGGTGTGTTGATCTGGCCCAGTGTGAGACAGGTTGACGTTCTCAGATGCATGATTCTGCAGCCATGTGAGATTGGTTTGGAGCTGTAAGGTGTGTGTGATTCTGGAGCAGTGTGAGATGCGTTTGGAGCTGTAAGTTATGTATGATTCTGGAGTAGAATGAGATGGGTTGATAGGTATAAGGTGTGTGCGATTGTGGAGCAGTGTTAGGTGGGTTTCTGGTGTGAGGTGTGTGTGATTCTGGAGCAGTGCGAGTTGGTATTGTAGCTGTAAGCTGGTGTGATTCTGGTGCAGTGTGAGATGGGTTTGTAGCCAAAAGGTGTGTGTGATTCTGGTGCAGAGTGAGATGGGTTTGCAGCTGTAAGATGTGTGTGATTGTGGAGCAGTGTGAGATGGGTTAGTAGCTGTATGGTGTGTGTGATTCTGGAGCAGAGTGAGGTAGGTTTGTAGCTGTAAAGTGTGTGTGATTCTGGAGCAGTGTGAGGTAGGTTTGTAGCTGTAAAGTGTGTGTGACTCTGAAGCAGTGTGAGATGGGTTTGTTGCTGTAAGGTGTGTGTGATTCTGGAGCAGTGTGAGATGCGTTTGGAGCTGTAAGTTGTGTGTGATTCTGGAGTAGAATGAGATGGGTTTGTAGCTGTCATGACTGTCTGATTTTCAAACAGTGTGTGATTGGTTATTTAGCTGTACGATGTGTGATTCTGGTGCAGTGTGAGTTGGGTTTGTAGCTTTAAGGTGAATGTGATTCTGTAGCGCTGTGAGATGCGTTTGTAGCTGAAAGGTGTGTGTGATTCTGGTGCAGTGTGAGATGGGTTTTGTAGCTGTAAGGTGTGTGTGATTCTGGAGCAGTGTGAGATGAATTTGTCAGTGTAAGGTGTGTTAATCTGGACCAGCGTGAGACAGGTTGTCTTTCTAAGATGTATGATTCTGCAGCCGTGTGAGATGCGTTTGGAGCTGCAAGGTGTGTGTGATTGTGGAGCAGTGTGAGGTGGGTTTGCAGCTGTAAGTTATGTGCGATTCTGGAGAAGAATAAGATGGGTTTGTAGCTGTCATGAGTGTGTGATTCTCAAACAGTGTGTGATGGGTTTTTTTAGCTGTACGATGTGTGATTCTGGTGCAGTGTGAGGTGGGTTTGTTGCTGCAAAGTGTGTGTCACTCTGAAGCAGTGTGAGATGGGTTTGTAGCTGTAAGGTGTGTGATTCTCGAACAGACTGAGGTGGGTTTGTAGCTGGAAGGTGTGTGATTTGGGAGCAGTGTGGGATGGGTTTGTCGCTGTAAGGCGTGTGTAATTCTGGAGCAGTGTGAGATGGGTTTGTAGCTGTAAGGTGTGTGTCATTCTGGAGCAGTGTGAGATGGGTTTGTAGCTGTAAGGTGTGTGTGATTCTGGAACAGTGTGAGATGGGATTTTTTGCTGTAAGGTGTGTGTGACTCTGGATCTGCGTGAGGAGGGTTTGTTGCTGTAAGGTGTGTGTGATTCTGGAGCAGTGTGAGATGGGTTTTATAGCTGTAAGGTGTGTGTGACTCTGGAGCTGTGTGAGGAGGGTTTGTAGCTGTAAGCTGTGTGATTCTGGAGCAGTGTGAGATGGGTTTGTAGCTGTAAGTTGTTTGTGACTCTAAAGCAGTGTGAGATGAATTTGTCAGTGTAAGGTGTGTTAAACTGGACCAGTGTGAGACAGGTTGATATTCTAAGATGCATGATTCTGCAGCCGTGTGTGATGCTTTTGTAGCTGTAAGGTGTGTGTGATTGTGGAGCAGTGTGAGGTGGGTTTGCAGCTGTAAGTTATGTGCGATTCTGGAGAAGAATAAGATGGGTTTGTAGCTGTCATGAGTGTGTGATTCTCAAACAGTGTGTGATGGGTTTTTTTAGCTGTACGATGTGTGATTCTGGTGCAGTGTGAGATGGGTTTGTAGCTGTAAGGTGTGTGTGATTCTAGTGCAGTGTGAGATGGGTTGCAGCTGTGAGGTGTTTGTGATTTTGGAGCAGTGTGAGATGGGTTTGTCGCTGTAAGGTGTGTGTGATTTTGGAGCAGTGTGAGATGTGTTTGTAGCTGTAAGGTGTGTGCGATTCTGGAGCAGTGTGAGATGGGTTTGTACCTGTAAGGTGTGTGTGATTCTGGAGCAGTGTGAGATGGGTTTGTAGCTGTAAGGTGTGTGTGATTCTGGAGCAGTGTGAGATGGGCTTGTAGCTGTAATGTGTGTGTCACTCTGAAGCAGTGTGAGATGGGTTTTTAGCTGTAAGGTGTGTGTGATTCTGTAGCAGTGTGAGATGAGATTGTAGCTGTAAGTTGTGTGTGATTTTGGAGCATTGTGAGATGGGTCTGCAGCTGTAAGGTGTGTGATTCTCGAACAGACTGAGGTGATTGTGGAGCAGTGTGAGATGTGTTTGTAGCTGTGAGGTGTGTGTGATTCTGGAGCAGTGTGAGGTGGGTTTACAGCTGTAAGTTATGTGTGATTCTGGAGTAGAATGAGATGGGTTGATAGGTGTAAGGTGTGTGCGATTGTGGAGCAGTGTTAGGTGGGTTTCTGGTGTGAGGTGTGTGTGATTCTGGAGCAGTGCGAGATGGTATTGTAGCTGCAAGCTGTGTGATTCTGGAGCAGTGTGAGATGGGTTTGTAGCTATAAGGTGTGTGTGATTCTGGTGCAGTGTGAGATGGGTTTGCAGCTGTAAGGTGTGTGTGATTGTGGAGCAGTGTGCGATGGGTTAGTAGCTGTATGGTGTGTGTGATTCTGGAGCAGAGTGAGGTAGGTTTGTAGCTGTAAAGTGTGTGTGAGTCTGACGCAGTGTGAGATGGGTTTGTAGCTGTAAGTTATGTGTGATTCTGGAGTAGAATGAGATGGGTTTGTAGCTGTAAGATGTGTGTGATTGTGGGACAGTGTGAGGTGGGTTTGTAGCTGTAAGGTGTGTGTGATTGTGGAGCAGTGTGAGGTGGGTTTGCACCTGTAAGTTATGTGTGATTCTGGAGTAGAATGAGATGTGTTTGTAGCTGTCGTGAGTGTGTGATTCTCAAACAGTGTGTGATAGGTTTTTTAGCTGTACGATGTGTGATTCTGGTGCAGTGTGAGATGGGTTTGTAGCTGGAAGGTGTGTGTGATTCTGGAGCAGAGTGAGGTAGGTTTGTAGCTGTAACGAGTGTGTGATTCTGGAGCAGGGTGAGATGTGTTTGTAGCTGTAAGGTGTGTGCGATTTTGGAGCAGTGTGAGATGGGTTTGTAGCTGTAAGATGTGTGTGATTGTGGGACAGTGTGAGATGGGTTTGTAGCTGTAAGATGTGTGTGATTGTGGGACAGTGTGAGGTGGGTTTGTAGCTGTAAGGTGTGTTGATTCTGGAGCAGTGTGAGATGAATTTTATAGCTGTAAACTGTGTGATTGCGGAGCAGTGTGAGATGGGTTTGTAGCTGAAAGGTGTGTGTGATTGTGGAGCAGTGTGAGGTGGGTTGGTCGCTGAAAGGAATGTGTGATTGTTGAGCAGTGTGAGGTGGGTTTGCAGCTGTAAGTTACGTGTGATTCTGGAGTAGAATGAGATGGATTTGTAGCTGTCATGAGTGTGTGATTCTCAAACAGTGTGTGATAGGTTTTTTAGCTGTACGATGTGTGATACTGGTGCAGTGTGAGCTGGGTTTGTAGCTGTAAGGTGTATGTGATTCTGGAGCAGTGTGAGATTGGTTTGTAGCTGTAAGGTGTGCGTGATTCTGGAGCAGTGTGAGATGTGTTTGTAGCTGTAAGGTGTGTGTGATTGTGGAGCAGTGTGAGATGGGTTTGTGGCTGTAAGGTGTGTGTGATTATGGCGCAGTGTGAGATGGGTTTATTGCTGTAAGGTGTGTGTGATTCTGGAGCAGTGTGAGATGGGTTTGGAGCTTTAAGGTGAATATGAATCTGTAGCGGTGTGAGACGCGTTTGGAGCTGAAAGGTGTGTGTAATTCTGGTGCAGTGTGAGATCGGTTTGTAGCTGTAAGGTGTGTGTGATTCTGGAGCAGTGTGAGATGGGTTTGTAGCTGTAAGGTGTGTGTGATTCTGGAGCAGTGTGAGATCGGTTTGTAGCTGTAAGGTGTATGTGATTCTGGAGCAGTGTGAGATGGGTTTGGAGCTGTAAGGTGTGTGTGATTCTGGAGCAGTGTGAGATGAATTTGTCAGTGTAAGGTGTGTTAATCTGGACCAGCGTGAGACAGGTTGACTTTCCAAGATGTATGATTCTGCAGCCATGTGAGATGCGTTTGGAGCTGTAAGGTTGGTGTGTTTTTGGTGCAGTGTGAGTTAGGTTTGTAGCTGTAAAGTGTGTGTGACTCTGAAGCAGTGTGAGATGGGTTTGCAGCTGTACGTTGTGTGTGATTCTGGAGTAGAAAGAGATGGGTTTATAGCTGTCATGAGTGTCTGATTTTCAATCAGTGTGTGATTGGTTTTTTAGCTGTACGATGTGTGATTCTGGTGCAGTGTGAGTTGGGTTTGTAGCTTTAATGTGAATGTGATTCTGTAGCGGTGTGAGATGCGTTTGGAGCTGAAAGGTGTGTGTGATTCTGGTGCAGTGTGAGATGGGTTTGTAGCTGTAAGGTGTGTGTGATTCTGGAGCAGTGTGAGATGGGTTTGTAGCTGTAAGGTGTGTGTGATTCTGGAGCAGTGTGAGATCGGTTTGTAGCTGTAAGGTGTATGTGATTCTGGAGCAGTGTGAGATGTGTTTGTAGCTGTAAGGTGTGTGTGCTCGTGGAGCAGTGTGAGGTGGGTTTGTTGCTGTAAGGTGTCTGTGATTCTGGAGCAGTGTGAAATGGGTTTGTAGCTGTCATGTGTGTGTCACTCTGAAGCAGTGTGAGATGGGTTTGTAGCTGTAAGGTGTGTGTGATTCTGGTGCAGTGTGAGATGGGTTTGTAGCTGTAAGGTGTCTGTGATTTTGGAGCAGTGTGAGATGGGTCTGCAGCTGTAAGGTGTGTGATTCTCGAACAGACTGAGGTGGGTTTGTAGCTGTAAGGTGTGTGATTTGAGAGCAGTGTGCGATCGGTTTGTCGCAGTAAGGCGTGTCTAATTCTGGAGCAGTGTGAGATGGGTTTTGTCGCTGAAGGTGTGTGTGATTCTGGAGCAGTGTGAGATGGGTTTGTAGCTGTAAGGTGTGTGTGAATTTGGAGCCGTGTGAGATGGATCTGCAGCTGTAAGCTGTGTGATTCTGGAGCAGAGTGAGATGGGTTTGTAGCTGTAAGGTGTGTGTGATTCTGGAGCAGTGTGAGATGGGTTTGTAGCTGTAAGGTGTGTGTGAATTTGGAGCCGTGTGAGATGGATCTGCAGCTGTAAGCTGTGTGATTCTGGAGCAGAGTGAGATGGGTTTGTAGCTGTAAGGTGTGTGTGATTCTGGAGCAGGGTGTAATGGGTTTGTAGCTGTGAGGTGTGTTTGATTCTGGAGCAGAGGGAGATGGATTTGTAGCTCTATGGTGTGTGTGATTGTGGAGCAGTGTGAGATGGGTTTGTAGCTGTAAGGTGTGTGTGATTCTGAAGCAGTGTGAGATGAATTTATCGGCGTAAGGTGTGTTAATCTGGACCAGTGTGAGACAGGTTGACTTTCTAAGATGTATGATTCTGCAGCCGTGTGAGATGCGTTTGTAGCTGTAAAGTGTGTGTGATTCTGGAGCAGTGTGAGATGCGTTTGTAGCTGTAAGGTGTGTGTGATTGTGGAGCAGTGTGAGATGGGTTAGTTGCTGTAAATTTTTCAATTCTGGAGCAGTGTGAGATAGGTTTGTAGCTGTAAAGTGTGTGTGATTGTGGAACAGTGTGAGGTGGGTTTGTAGCTGTAAGGTGTGTGTGATTCTGAAGCAGTGTGAGATGAATTTGTCAGTGTAAGGTGTGTTAAACTGGACCAGTGTGAGACAGGTTGATGCTCTAAGATGCATGATTCTGCAGCCGTGTGTGATGCGTTTGTAGCTGTAAGGTGTGTGTGATTGTAGACCAGTGTGAGGTGGGTTTGCACCTGTAAGTTATGTGTGATTCTGGAGTAGAATGAGATGGTTTTGTAGCTGACATGAGTGTGTGATTCTCAAACAGTGTGTGATAGGTTTTTTAGCTGTACGATGTGTGATTCTGGTGCAGTGTGAGATGGGTTTGTAGCTGTAAGGTGTGTGTGATTCTGGAGCAGAGTGAGGTAGGTTTGTAGCTGTAACGAGTGTGTGACTCTGAAGCAGTGTGAGATGTGTTTGTAGCCGTAAGGTGTGTGTGATTCTGGAGCACTTGAGACGGGTTTGTAGCTGTGAGGTGTGTGTGATTCTGGAGCAGGGCCAGATTGGTTTGTAGCTTTAAGGTGTGTGTGATTTTAGAGCAGTGCGAGATGGCTTTGTACCTGTAAGATGTGTGTGATTGTGGGACAGTGTGAGGTGGGTTTGTAGCTGTAAGGTGTGATGATTCTGGAGCAGTGTGAGATGAGTTTTATAGCTGTAAACTGTGTGATTCTGGAGCAGTGTGAGATCGGTTTGTAGCTGTAAGTTGTGTGTGATTCTGGAGAAGAATAAGATGTGTTTGTAGCTGTCATGAGTGTGTGATTCTCAAACAGTGTGTGATGGGTTTTTTTAGCTGTACGATGTGTGATTCTGGTGCAGTGTGAGATGGGTTAGTAGCTGTAAGGTGTATGTGATTCTAGTGCAGTGTGAGATGGGTTGCAGCTGTAAGGTGTTTGTGATTTTGGAGCAGTGTGGGATGGGTTTGTCGCTGTAAGGTGTGTGTGATTTTGGAACAGTGTGAGATGTGTTTGTAGCTGTAAGGTGTGTGTGATTCTGGAGCAGTGTGAGATGGGTTTGTACCTGTAAGGTGTGTGTGGTTCTGGAGCAGTGTGAGATGGGTTTGTAGCTGTGAGGTGTGTGTGATTCTGGAGCAGTGTGAGATGGGTTTGTAGCTGTAATGTGTGTGTCACTCCGAAGCAGTGTGAGATGGGTTTGTAGCTGTAAGGTGTGTGTGATTCTGTAGCAGTGTGAGATGAGTTTGTAGCTGTAAGGTGTGTGTGATTTTGGAGCATTGTGAGATGGGTCTGCAGCTGTAAGGTGTGTGATTCTCGAACAGACTGAGGTGGGTTTGTAGCTGTAAGGTGTGTCACTCTGAAGCAGTGTGAGATGGGTTTGTAGCTGTAAGGTGTGTGTGATTCTGTAGCAGTGTAAGATGGGTTTGTAGCTGTAAGGTGTGTGTGATTTTGGAGCAGTGTGAGATGGGTCTGCAGCTGTAAGCTGTGTGATTCTGGATCAGAGTGAGTCGGGTTTGTAGCTGTAAGGTGTGTGTGATTCTGGAGCAGGGTGAAATGGGTTTGTAGCTGTAAGCTGTGTGATTCTGGAGCAGAGTGAGATGGATTTGTAGCTGTAAGGTGTGTGTGATTCTGGAGCAGTGTGAGATGCGTTTGGAGCTGTAAGGTGTGTGTGATTCTGAAGCAGTGTGAGATGAATTTGTCAGTGTAAGGTGTGTTAATCTGGACCAGTGTGAGACAGGTTGACTTTCTAAGATGTATGATTCTGCAGCCGTGTGAGATGCGTTTGTAGCTGTAAAGTGTGTGTGATTCTGGAGCAGTGTGAGATGCGTTTGTAACTGTAAGGTGTGTGTGATTGTGGAGCAGTGTGAGATGGGTTAGTTGCTGTAAAATTTTCGATTCTGGAGCAGTGTGAGATAGGTTTGTAGCTGTAAAGTGTGTGTGATTGTGGAACAGTGTGAGGTGGGTTTGTAGCTGTAAGGTGTGTGTGATTCTGAAGCAGTGTGAGATGAATTTTTCAGTGTAAGGTGTGTTAAACTGGACCAGTGTGAGACAGGCTGATGTTCTAAGATGCATGATTCTGCAGCCGTGTGTGATGCGTTTGTAGCTGTAAGGTGTGTGTGATTGTGGAGCTGTTGAGACGGGTTTTTAGCTGTGAAGTGTGTGTGATTCTGGAGAAGGGTGAGATGGGTTTGCAGCTGTAAGGTGTGTGTGATTTTGGAGCAGTGTGAGATGGGTCTGCAGCTGTAAGGTGTTTGTGACTCTGAAGCAGTGTGAGATGAATTTGTCAGTGTAAGGTGTGTTGATCTGGCCCAGTGTGAGACAGGTTGACGTTCTCAGATGCATGATTCTGCTGCCTTGTGAGATTGGTTTGGAGCTGTAAGGTGTGTGTGATTGTTGAGCAGTCTGAGATGGCTTTGTAGCTGTAAGGTGTGCTTAATTGTGGAGTGGTGTGAGACATGTTTGTTGCTGGATAGTGTGTGTGTGATTGTGGAGCAGTGTGAGATGTGTTTGTAGCTGTAAGGTGTGTGTGATTCTGGAGCAGAGTGAGATGCGTTTGGAGCTGTAAGGTGTGTGTGATTCTGAAGCAGTTGAGACTGGTTTGTAGCTGTAATGTGTGTGATTCTGGAGCAGTGTGAGGTGGTTTGTAGCTGTAAGGAGTGTGTGATTCTGAAGCAGTGCGAGATGAATTTGATAGTGTAAGGTGTGTTAATCTGGTCCAGTTTGAGACAGGTTGACGTTCTATGATGCATGATTCTGCAGCGGTGTGAGATTCGTTTGGAGCTGCAAGGTGTGTGTGATTGTGGAACAGTGTGAGGTGGGTTTTGTAGCTGTAACGTGTGTGTGATTCTGGAGCAGTGTGAGATGAGTTTGTAGCTGTAAGGTGTGTGTGATTCTGGAGCAGTGTGAGATGGGTTAGTTGCTGTAAAATTTTCGATTCTGGAGCAGTGTGAGATAGGTTTGTAGCTGTAAAGTGTGTGTGAGATGGCTTTGTCGCTGTAAGGTGTTTGTGACTCTGAAGCAGTGTGAGATGAATTTGTCAGTGTAAGGTGTGTTTATCTGGCCCAGTGTGAGACAGGTTGACGTTCTCAGATGCATGATTCTGCAGCCGTGTGAGATGGCTTTGTAGCTGTAAGGTGTGCTTAATTGTGGAGTGGTGTGAGACATGTTTGTTGCTGGAAAGTATGTGTGTGATTGTGGAGCAATGTGAGATGGGTTTGTTGCTATAAGGTGTGTGTGATTCTGGAGCAGTGTGAGATGGATTTGTAGCTGTAAGGTGTGTGTGATTTTGGAGCAGTGTGAGATGAATTTGTTAGTGGAAGGTGTGTTAATCTGGACCAGTGTGAGACAGGTTGACGTTCTAAGATGCATGATTCTGCAGCAGTGTGAGATCGGTTTGTAGCTGTAAGGTGTGTGTGATTGTGGAGCAGTGTGAGATGGGCTTGTAGCTGTAATGTGGGTGTGATTGTGGAGCAGTGTGAGAATGGTTATTTAGCTGTAAGGTGTGTGATTCTGAAGCAGTGTGAGATGAATTTGTCAGTGTAAGGTGTGTTAATCTGGACCAGTGTGAGACAGGTTGACTTTCTAAGATGTATGATTCTGCAGCCGTGTGAGATGCATTTGTAGCTGTAAAGTGTGTGTGATTCTGGAGCAGTGTGAGATGCGTTTGTAGCTGTAAGGTGTGTGTGATTGTGGAGCAGTGTGAGATGGGTTAGTTGCTGTAAAATTTTCGATTCTGGAGCAGTGCGAGATAGGTTTGTAGCTGTAAAGTGTGTGTGATTGTGGAACAGTGTGAGGTGGGTTTGTGGCTGCAAGGTGTGTGTGATTCTGAAGCAGTGCATGATGAATTTGTTCATGTGAGGTGTGTTAAACTGGACCAGTGTGAGACAGGTTGACGTTCTAAGATGCATGATTCTGCAGCAGTGTAAGATGCGTTTGGAGCTGTGAGGTGTGTGTGATTCTGGAGCAGTATGAGATGGGTTTGTAGCTGTAAGGTGTGTGTGATTCCTGAGCAGTGTGAGATGGGTTTGTGCTGTAAGGTGTGTGTGATTCTGGAGCTGTGTGAGGAGTGTTTTCCAGCTGTAAGGTGTGTGTGATTGCGGAGCAGTGAGAGATGGGTTTGTAACTGTAAGATGTGCTTAATTGTGGAGTGATGTGAGACATGTTTGCAGCTGGAAAGTGTGTGTGTTTCTAGAGCAGAGGGAGATGGATTTGTAGTTGTTAGGAGTGTTCATTTTGACCAGTGTGAGAAAGGTTTTGCCGTTAAAAGATGCGTGATTCTGGTTCCGATTAGCCTTACCTTGGTTCTTGGTAAAATTCTAGAATCCATTGCTAAAGATGAGCTTTCTAAATGCAGCATCAGATTAGGACAAGTCCGCATGGATTTAGTAAGGGGAGGTCATGCCTTAGACCAAGAAAACCCAGTGGATGTTATCTATCTAGACTTCCAAAAGGCCTTTGATACGGTGCCTCATGGGAGGCTGCTGAGCAACGTGAGGGCCCATGGTGTTCGAGGTGAGCTACTGGCTTGGGTTGAGGATTGGCTGTCTGACAGAAGGCGGAGAGTTGGGATAAAAGGCTCTTTTTTGGAATGGCACCGGTGACGAGTGGTGTCCCGCAGGATTCAGTGTTGGGGCCACAGCTGTTCACTTTATATATTAATGATCTGGATGAAGGGACTGGGGGCATTCTGGCGAAGTTTGCCGATGATACGAAGTTAGGTGGACAGGCAGGTAGTACTGAAGAGGTGGGGAAGCTGCAGAAAGATTTAGACAGTTTAGGAGAGTGATCCAGGAAATGACTGGGGACATTGCGGCACATTTTGCCGATGATACAAAGATAGGTGGACAGGCAGGTAGTACTGAGGAGGTGGGGAAGCTGCAGAAAGATTTAGACAGTTTAGGAGAGTGGTCCAGGAAATGGCTGATGAAATTTAATGTGACCAAATGCAAGGTTTTGCACTTTGGTAAAAAGAATACAGGCATGGACTATTTTCTAAATGGTGAGAAAATTCATGAAGCAGAAGTACAAAGGGATCTGGGAGCGTTGGTCCAGGCTTCTCTAAAGGTTAACTTGCAGGTAGTGTCCGTAACTAAGAAAGCGAATGTAATGTTGTCGTTTATCTCAAGAGGGTTGGAATATAAAAGCAGTGATGTGCTTCTGAGGCTTTTTAAAGCTCTAGTTACGCTCCATTTAGAATACTGTGTCCAATTTTGGGCCCCACACCTCAGGGAGGACATACTAGCCCTGGAGCGTGTCCAGTGGAGATTCACACGGATGATCCCTGGAATGGTAGGTTTAACGTCCGATGAATGGCTAAGGATCCTGGGATTGTACTCATTAGAGTTTAGAAGGATGAGGGGAGATCTAATAGAAACTTACAAGATAATGTATGGTTTAGAAGGGGTGGACACTAGGAAGTTGTTTCCGTTAGGCGGGGAGACTAGGACCCGTGGGCACAGCCTTAGAATTAGAGGGGGTAAATTTAAAACGGAAATGAGAAGACATTTCTTCAGCCAGAGAGTGGTGGGCTTGTGGAATTCATTGCCACGGAGATGGACCGAATGGCCTTACTTCCACTCCTATGTCTAATGGTCTTATGGTCGTATGCTATTTAGCTGTTAGGTTTATGATTCTGGAATAGTGTGAGATGGTTTTGTTACTGAAAGGTGTGTGTGAATCTGGAGCAGTGTGAGATGGGTTTGTACCTGTAAAGTGTGTGTTATTCTGGAGCAGTGCATCCTGGATTTGCAGCTGTAAGGTGTCTTAATCTGGACCTGTGTGAGATAGGTTGTCATTGTAAGATGCGTGATTCCTGAGCTGTGTGAGATGGGTTTGTAGTTATAAGGTGTATTCATTTTGACCAGTCTGAGAAAGGTTTTTAGTTGAAAGATGCTTGATTCTGGAGCAGTGGGAGATAGGTTTGTGGCTGTAAAGTGTGTCTGATTTTGGAGCAGTGTGCATTGGGTTTGTAGCTGTAAGGGGTGCATGATTCTGGAGCAGTGTGAGATGGAATTTTAAAGGTATGGTAATCTGGACTAGTGTGAGATAGGTTGTTGGATCCAGAACGTCACTGATAGAGTGCAGGGAATGCTCAAGGACGAAGGTGAGGAGCCAGAGGTGGTGGTGCAAGTTGGCACTAATGACGTCGGGAAGAAAAGGAGGGGCATTCTACAGCGGGACTTCAGAGAACTCGGAAGAAGGCTGAAAAGCAGGACTTCCAGGGTGGTTATCTCTGGTTTGCTTCCAGTTCCTCAGGCTGGAGAGGACAGGAACAGGGAGATAATGGACTTGAATGTGTGGCTGAGAGACTGGTGCCGGAAGCAAGGATTTAAATTCTTGGATCACTGGGGTATGTTTTGGGGTAAGAATAAATTGTACAGGAGGGACGGGTTGCATCTTTATAATCGGGGGACCAGCTTTCCGGCAGGCAGGTTTGCCACTGCAACACAGATGTGTTTAAACTAAGTAATGGAGGGGAGGGGACAAACTGGAAATTTAAGAATCAAGATAAAGGGAAAGTGAGAATAAGAGAGGTTAAGAAGGACAACAGAATCAACAGAGCAGAAAACTCACGAAGGGTTCATACAGAATGGTCAGGTGAAATAGGGATTGATAGGAAGGGTGAGGGGAGAAACAAATTAAAAATATTATATATGAATGCATGAAGCATAAGAAATAAGGTGGATGAGCTTGAGGCTCAGTTGGAAGTTGGCAAGTATGATGTTGTGGGGATAACTGAGACGTGGCTTCAAGTGGACAGGGCCTGGGAAATGAATATTCAAGGCTATACGTGCTATCGAAAGGACAGACTGGTGGGCAGAGGGGGTGGGGTAGCCCTGTCGGTGAGGAATGATATTCGGTCCCTTGCGAGGGGGGACATAGAGTCAGGAGATGTAGAGTCAGTATGGATAGAGCTGAGAAATTCTAAGGGTAGAAAGACCCTAATGGGAGTTATCTACAGGCCCCCAAACAGTAGTCAGGAGGTAGGGTGCAAGTTGAATCAAGAGTTGAAATTGGCCTGTCACAAAGGTATTACTACAGTTGTTATGGGAGATTTCAACATGCGGGTAGACTGGGAGAATCAGGATGGTACCGGACCCTAAGAAAGGGAGTTTGTGAAGTGCCTCCGAGATGGATTCTTAGAACAGCTTGTACTGGAGCCTACCAGGGAGGAGGCAATTCTGGATCTGGTGTTGTGCAATGAACCGGATTTGATCAGGGACCTCAAAGTAAAGGAGCCATTAGGAGGCAGTGACCATAATATGATAAGTTTTAATCTGCAGTTTGAGAGGGAGAAGGGAGAATCGGAAGTGTCAGTATTGCAGTTGAATAAAGGGAACTATGGAGTTCTGAGGGAGGAGCTGGCCAAAGTTCAGTGGTACAATACCCTCGCAGGGATGGCAGTGGAACAACAATGGCAGGTATTTCTGGATATAATGCAGAAGGTGCAGGATCAGTTCATACCAAAGAGGAAGAAAGATCCGAAGGGGAAGCAGGGACGGCCGTGGCTGACGAGGGAAGTTAAGGGCTGTATAAACATAAAAGAGAAGTATAACATAGCAAAGATGAGTGGGAAGCCAGAGGATTGGGAAGCTTTTAAAGAGCAACAGCGGATAACTAAAAAGGCAATACACAGAGAAAAAATGAGCTATGAAGGAAAACTGGCTAAAAATATAAAGGAGGATAGTAAAAGCTTTTTTAGGTATGTGAAAAGAAAAAAAAAGGTTAAGACTAAAATTGGGCCCTTGAAGTCAGAAACGGGTGAATTTATTATGGAGAACAAGGAAATGGCAGATGAGTTGAACAGGTACTTTGGATCTGTCTTCACGAGGGAAGACACAAGCAATCTCCCAGATGCAATAGTAGCTGAAGGACCGAGGGTAATGGACGAACTGAAGAGTATTTATATTAGGCAGGAAATGGTTTGGAATAGACTGTTAGGTCTGAAGGCAGATAAGTCCCTGGGGCCTCATGGTCTGCATCCCAGGGTACTTAAGGAGGTGGCTCTAGAAATTATGGGCGCATTGGTAATTATTTTCCAAGGTTCTGTAGATTCAGGATCAGTTCCTGCGGATTGGAGAGTGGCTAATGTTGTCCCACTTTTCAAGAAAGGAGGGAGAGAGAAAACAGGGAATTATAGACCGGTTAGCGGGACGTCAGTAGTAGGAAAGATGCTGGAGTCAATTATAAAAGATGAAATTACGACTCATTTGGATAGCAGTAGCAGGATACATCAGAGACAGCTTGGATTTATGAAGGGGAAATCGTGCCTGACGAATCTTTTGGAATTTTTTGAGGATGTATCTATGAAGATGGATAAGGGAGAACCAGTGGATGTAGTGTACCTGGACTTTCAGAAAGCCTTTGATATAGTCCCACATAGGAGATTGGTGAAAAAAAATTAGGGCACGTGGTATTGGGGGCAAAATACTGAGTTGGATTGAAAATTGGCTGGCTGACAGGAAGCAAAGAGTAGTGATAAACGGGTCCCTTTCGGAATGGCAGGCAATGACCAGTGGGATACCACAAGGTTCGGTGCTGGGACCGCAGCTGTTTACAATATACATTAATGATATAGATGAAGGCATTAAAAGTAATATTAGCAAATTTGCTGATGACATAAAGTTGGGTGGCAGTGTGAAATGTGAAGAGGATATTATGAGAATACAGGGTGGCTTGGACAGGCTAGGTGAGTGGACGGATGCATGGCAGATGCAGTTTAATGTGGATAAATGTGTGGTTATCCACTTTGGTGGCAAGAACTGGAAGGCATATTACTGTCTCAATGGAGTCAAGTTAAGTAAAGGGGAAGTACAACGAGATCTGGGCGTTCTTGTACATCAGTCAATGAAAGCAAGCATGCAGGCACAGCAGGTAGTGAAGAAAGCTAATGGCATGCTGGCCTTCATAACAAGAGGAATTGAGTATAGGAGCAAAGATGTCCTTCTGCAGCTATACAGGGCCCTGGTGAGACCGTACCTGGAGTATTGTGTGCAGTTTTGGTCTCCAAATTTGAGGAAGGACATTCTTGCTATTGAGGGAGTACAGCGTATGTTCACGAGGTCAAATCCCAGAATGGCGGGACTATCATATGTTGAAAGATTGGAGCGACTGGGCTTGTAGACACTTGAGTTTAGGAGGATGAGAGGGGATCTGATTGAGATGTATGAGATTATTAAGGGATTGGACACTCTGAAGGCAGGAAGCATGTTTCCATTGATGAGGGAGTCCAGAACCAGAGGACACAGTTTAAAAATAAGGGGTAGGCCATTTAGAACAGAGTTGAGGAACTGGATGTTGAGTTTGCTCGCTGAGCTGGAAGGCTACTTTTCAGACGTTTCGTCACCATTCTAGGTAACATCATCAGTGAGCCTCCGACGAAGCGCTGGTGTTATGTCCTGCTTTCTATTTATCTGTTTAGGTTTCCTTGGGTTGGTGATGTCATTTCCTGCATTGCAAGAACTGTGACAAACACTACATTGGACAAACAGGCAGAAAGCTAGCCACCAGGATACATGAACATCAACTAGCCACAAAACGACATGACCCACTTTCACTAGAATACTTACATACAGATGAGGAAGGACACCACTTTGATTGGGACAACACATCCATCCTAGAACGAGCCAAACAGAGACTTGCACAAGAATTCCTAGAAGCATGGCATTCCAACCGGAACTCCACCAACAAACACATTGAATTGGAGCCCATCTACCATCCTCTGAGAAAAAGAACAGGAAATCACATCAATGCAGAAAATGACATCAGCAACCCAAGGAAACCTAAACAGATAAATAGAAAGCGGGACATAACACCAGCGCTTCATCGGAGGCTCACTGATGATGTTACCTAGAATGGTGACAAAACATCTCAAAACTAATCTTCCAGCTCAGTGAGCAAACTCACATCCAGAAACTCAACCTGAGCTACAAATCTTCTCAAAACTTGTTAGAGTTGAGGAAAAACGTCTTCACCCAGAGAGTGGTGGATATATGGAATGCTTTGCCCCAGAAGGCAGTGGAGGTCAACTCTCTGGATACTTTCAAGAAAGAGATAGACAGAGCTCTTAAAGATAATGGAATCAAGGCTTATGGGGATAAGGCAGGAACAGGATACTGATTGTGGATGTTCAGCCATGATCATAAGGAATGGTGGTGCTGGCTCGAAGGGCCGAATGGCCTACCCCAGCACCTATTGTCTATTGTCTATTGTTGTTGTTGTAAGATGCATGATTCTGCAGCCATGTGAGATGGGTTTGTAGCTGTAAGGTGTGTGTGATTCTGGAGCAGTGTGAGATGTGTTTGTAGCTGTAAGGTGTATGTGATTCTGGAGCAGTGTGAGGTGGGTTTGTCGCAGTAAAGTGTGTGTGATTCTGGAGCAGTGTGAGATGGGTTTGTAGCTGTACGGTGTGTGTGATTCTGGAGCAGTGTGAGATCGGTTTGTAGCTGTAAGGTGTGTGTGACTCTGGAGCAGTGTGAGATGGATTTGTAGCTGTAAGGTGCGTGTGATTCTGTAGCAGTGTGAGATGGGTTTGTCGCTGTATTGCTTACTTATTTTTCAGGGTAGTGTGGAATATAACTCCCTAACAAACATAGTCAATAAACATATTCACTGGATGTGAGTTTGCTCGCTGACCAGGAAGGTTACTTTTCAGACGTTTCATCACCATTCTAGGTAACATCATCAGTGAGCCTACGGTGAAGCGCTGGTGTTATGTCCCACTTTCTATTTATCTGTTTAGGTTTCCTTGGGTTGCTGATGTCATTTCCTGCATTGGTGATGTCATGTCCTGTTCTTTTTCTCAGAGGATGGTAGATGGGCTCCAAATCAATGTAATAAAATGTGAGGCTGGATGAACACAGCAGGCCCAGCAGCATCTCAGGAGCACAAAAGCTTACGTTTCGGGCCTAGACCCTTCATCAGAGAGATGGAGGTCCGGTTGGAATGCCATGCTTCTAGGAATTCTCGTGCATGTCTCTGTTTGGCTTGTCCTAGGATGGATGTGTTGTCCCAATCAAAGTGGTGTCCTTCCTCATCTGTATGTAAGGATATGAGTGATAGTAGGTCATGTCATTTTATGGCTCGTTGATGTTCATGTATCCTGGTGGTTAGCTTTCTGCCT
The DNA here is from genome assembly GCF_030684315.1 of Stegostoma tigrinum. Taxonomy (NCBI): domain Eukaryota; kingdom Metazoa; phylum Chordata; class Chondrichthyes; order Orectolobiformes; family Stegostomatidae; genus Stegostoma; species Stegostoma tigrinum. The sequence continues at coordinate 1,341,165 of NC_081368.1, read as the reverse complement.
GTCCAATGTATTGTTTGTCACAGTTCTTGCAAACACTAAGACAAACACTACATTGGACAAACAGGCAGAAAGCTAGCCACCAGGATACATGAACATTAACTAGCCACAAAACGACATGACCCACTATCACTCGTATCCTTACATACAGAGAAGGAAGGACACCACTTTGATTGGGACAACACATCCATCCTAGGACAAGCCAAACAGAGACACGCACGAGAATTCCTAGAAGCATGGCATTCCAACCGGAACTCCATCAACAAACACATTGAATTGGAGCCCATCTACCATCCTCTGAGAAAAAGAACAGGAAATGACATCACCAACATAGGAAATGTCATCAGCAACCCAAGGAAACCTAAACAGATAAATAGAAAGCGGGATATAACACCAGCGCTTCGGTGGAGTCTCGCTGATGATGTTACCTAGAATAGTGACGAAACGTCTGAAAACTAACCTTCCAGCTCAGTGAGCAAACTCACATCCAGAACCTCAACCTGAGCTACAAATCTTCTCAAAACTCGCTAAAACATATTCACTGTTTGGTAAGATTGCCTCAGTATGGAATGTGCTGTCAGAGGAAGGGATAGAGTCTGATGCAATATCATTGTAAAGGCACCTGGTTGAGTATAGTGTTATGCATTGTTTAGAAGGATTTGGGCCAAACTGTGGCAAATGGGACAATGTGAGATTGGGATATCTGGTCAATGTTTACCCACACAAGTTGAGCCTTTTTCTATTTCTACTTTGTACAGCTCTTTGGCCCAATGACAGTTTGCCGTCCTTCCCTACATAGTATCTGCAGCTCATCTAAAGTCAGCAATCACAAGCCACCAGGTTACTGTCCCACAGGTTTGTGAGAAAACATAAGCTTTCAAAGGGGAAGCCAGCGAAAGGAGCAAATGCACTGACATTTTCCAACTTGTTGTTGAGATTATAAAACAGTGACAGCAGCGATGGCCATCACATGGAGTGCTCGAAGTGAATAGTGCAGATACATTCCGTGGGAGAGGCGATAGGGAATGGCGGGTTGGGATGACGGATTTCAGTGAGGAAAGATGGGACCACGTGACAAGAGCATGAAAAAGTACAGCAATTGTTTTGCCCAGGACTGTGAGAAACTACAGAAGCCGATGTGCACTGCCCAAACCAACACAGACACCAACCTTCCATCCATGGGGTCCATTTACACAGCTCACTGCCGCAGAAAGACCCGTCATCAAAGAGCCATCACACCCCAGTAATGATCTCCTACAACCTCTTCTGTCAGGCTGAAGGTGCAGAAGCCTGAACACGCACACCATCAGGTTCAGGAACAGCTTCTTCCCGGCTGTTATTAGACTGATGAACGGAATCTCTAACTTCATATCATGCTGATCTTCCCTCACGCACACCCTGTGCAATATAATCTGTATGTCTCTGCATAAGTTTCTTTTCACACTTTAATCTGTATGGCCTTGTTTACTGTGTACTACTTGCAAACAAAACATTTCACTGTAGGTCAGTACATGTGACAATAACTACATAAATAAAACAAAACAAAATAGGCCATTCAGCATCTTGAGGCTGCTCTGCCATTCAGTAAGATTGAGGCTGATTTGATTGTAATCTCAAATCCATATTCCTGTGGGCTCCTGATAACCTTTCACCCCCTTGCTTTAACAGGAATCCAGCTCCCTCTACTGTAACAATATTCAAGCACTCTGCCTCCACTGCCCTTTCAGGATGAAGTTCCAAAGATCCAGGATCCATTGAAATAAAAAAAACTGCCCCCCACCCCAACCCCCAGACGTCTGTATTAAATGCAGACCATCTGATTTTAAAATGGTGGTCCCTGGATCTGGAAACTTATCGAAGGAGAACTATCCTGTCCATATTGATCCTGTCAAGATCCCTCAGGATCCAGTCTGTTTTAATGACAATAAAGAGTGGAAGGATCAGCATGGACTGTTGGGCTGAATGGCGAGGTACTGTGCTGTGTTATCAGATGTGATGATCAGCCATTGCCCCTTTGTGGCTGTGAAGATGAATGTGGTCCTCACAATGTGCATGTTGCTGAGTGAAGTGGTTGATATCAATGAGAGAACAGCAGACTTTCACTGAACTGAACAAGAGACAGATGTCAGTTACTAAAGGACAGGGCCATCGATCACACATTGTCCGACTCAGTCTCACCGAAACCTCCCCACCTCCGGCCGATCAGCTCACACCTTCAGCTGCTGGCAACTGCATGGGGCCCAGAGCAACCAGAGGCCCCCACTCCCCCACTCACTCACTCCCCCACTCCCTCAATCCCTCACTCCCTCACTCCCTTGTTCACTCACTCCCTCACTCCCCCACTCCTCCACTCCCTCACTCCCTCACTCCCCCACTCCCTCACTCCCTCACTCCCCCACTCCCTCACTCCCTCACGCCCCCAATCCCCCACTCCCCTACTCCATCACTCCCTCACTCCCTCGTTCACTCACTCCCTCACTTTCTCACTCCCCCACTCCACCACTCCCTCACTTCCCCACTCCCCCACTCCCTCACTCCCTCGTTCACTCACTCCCTCACTCCCTCACTCCCCACTCCCCCACTCCTCCACTCCCTCACGCCCTCACTCCCCCACTCCCCACACCCCCACTCCACACTCCCTCACTCCCCCACTCCACCACTTCCCCACTCCCCCAAACCCTTAATCCTCCACTCCCCCACTCTCCCACACCCCACTCTCTCACTCCCCCACTTCCTCACTACCCCACTCCCCCATTCCCCCACTCCCTCACTCCGCCACTCCCACACTCCTCCACTCCCCCACTGCCCAACTCCCTCACTCCCCCACTTCCTCTCTCCCCCACTCTGCCACTCCCCACTCCCTCACTCCTCCACTCCCTCACTCCCCCAATCTCCCAATCCCCCACTCCCTCACTCCCCCACTCCTCCACTCCCCCACTCCCCCACTACCCCACTTCCTCACTCCCCCACTCCGTCACTCCCACACTCCTCCACTCCGCCACTCCCCCACACCCTCACTCCCCCACTCCGCCACTCCCCATTCCCTCACTCCCCCACTCCCCCACTCCCTCACTCCCCCACTCCCCCAATCCCCCACTCCCTCACTTCCCCACTCCTCCACTCCCCCACTCCACCACTGCCCCACTCCCTCACTCCCCCACTTCCTCACTCCCCCACTCCCCCATTCCCCCACTCCCTCACTCCGCCACTCCCACACTCCTCCACTCCCCCACTCCCCTACTCCCCCACTCCCTCATTCCACCACTCCACCACTCCCTCACTCCCTCACTCCTCCACTCCCCCACTCCCCTACTCCCTCACTCACACACTCCCCCACTCAATGCTCAGTCGATAACCATCACAATAGGATCCTACAGTTTTGTGCAGAGTTCTCAGGCTGTTGTACCTGGCTCAGGAGGTCTCTGCTGACCAAGCAGCATTTATAGTCCTAATTGCCCAAAGGGCAGTAAAGGGTCAGACACATGCCTGTGGGCCTGGAGTCACATGTAGGCCAGACCAGGTAAAGATGGCAGTTTTCTTCCCTAAAGGACATTAGTGAACCAGATGAGTTTTTCCAACTCAAATTTGAACCAGGTTCCTCTGAACATTACCTGGGTTATTGGATTAACAGCCCAGTGATAATACTTTTTGGCCATGAGCCAGGCCTGAAGCCCATGAGAAATACAACCCACTGCCACATGACCATGGTGCCATCAGCCGCCCCTTGGAACCATTCGGCCTCAGTACAGCGGCAGGAAGTTGGACAGGTCATGGGCCTTCACTCAGAGGCTGCCCTCACTGTATCTCACTGAACTACATCCAAAGGACTGGAGATGCTGAAAACCAGAAACAACAGCAGAAATTACCCGAGAAACTCAGCACGTCTGGCAGCAGCTGTGGTAAGAAACGTCTCAGAGAGAGTAAGTGAGGGAGTGAGTAAGTGAGAGATTGAGGGAGTGAGTAAGTGAGTGAGTGAGGCAGTGATGGAGTGAGTGAAGGACTGAGCGAGGGAGGGAACAAAGAACAAAGAAACAAAGAAACCTACAGCACAGGAACAGGCCCTTCGGCCCTCCAAGCCTGCGCCGATCAAGATCCTCTGTCTAACCTGTCATCTATTTTCTAACGGTCTGTGTCCATTTGCTCCCTGCCCATCCATGTACCTGTCCAAATATATCTTAAAAGACACTACCGTGTCTGTGTCTACCGTCTCCACTGGCAACGCATTCCAGGCACCCACCACCCTCTGTGTAAAGATCTTTCCACGCATATCTCCCTCAAACTTTCCTCCTCTCACTATGAACTCATGACCCCTAGTAATTGAGTCCCCCACTCTGGGAAAAAGCTTGTTGCTATCCACCCTGTCTATACCCCTCATGATTTTGTAGACTTCAATCAGGTCACCCCTCAATCTCCATCTTTCTAATGAAAATAATCCTAGTCTATTCAACCTCTCTTCATAGCTAGCACCCTCCATACAAGGCAGCATCCTGGTGAATCTCCTCTGCACCCTCTCCAAAGCATCCACATCCTTTTGGTAATGTGGCGACCAGAACTGCACACAGTACTCCAAATGTGGCCGAACCAAAGTCCTATACAACTGCAACATGACCTGACAACTCTTGTACTCAATACCCCGCCCAATGAATGAAAGCATGCCATATGCGTTCTTGACCACCCTATTGACCTGCATTGCCACCTGCAGGGAACAATGGACCTGAACACCCAGATCTCTCTGTACATCAATTTTCCCCAGGACTTTTCCATTTACTGTATAGTTCGCCCTTGAATTTGATCTTCCAAAATGCATCACCTCGCATTTGCCCGGATTGAACTCCATCTGCCATTTATCTGCCCAACTCTCCAGTCTATCTATATTCTGCTGTAATTTCTGACAGTTCCCTTCACTATCTGCTACTTCACCAATCTTAGTGTCATCTGCAAACTTGCTGATCAGACCACCTACACCTTCCTCCAGATTATTTACATATATCACAAACAACAGTGGTTCCAGCACAGAGCCCTGTGGAACACCACTGGTCACAGGTCTCCAATTTGAGAAACTCCCTTCTACTACTAGCCTCTGTCTCCTGTTGCCGAGCCAGTTTTTTATCCAGCTAGTTAGCACACCCTGGACCCCATGTGACTTCACTTTCTCCATCAGCCTGCCATGGGGAGCCTTATCAAACGCCTTACTGAAGTCCATGTATATGACATCTACAGCCTTTTCCTCATCAATCAACTTTGTCTCATCCTCAAAGAATTGTATTAAGTTGGTGAGACATGACCTTCCCTGTATAAAACCATGTTGCCTATCACTGATCAGCCCATTTTCTTCCAAATGGGAATAGATCCTATCCCTCAGTATCTTCTCCAGTAGCTTCCCTGCCACTGACGTCAGGCTCACCAGTCGATAATTACCTGGATTATCCTTGCTACCCTTCTTAAACAAGGGGACAACATTAGCAAGTCTAATGGGAGGGAGGAAGTGAGTGAGTGAGGGAGTGAATGAGGGATTGAGGGAGTGATTAAGTGAGGGAGTGAGGGAAGGAGGCAGTGAGGCAGTGATGTAATGAGTGAAGGACTGAGCGAGGGAGGGAGGGAGGGATGGGGGAAGTGAGTGAGTGAGGGAGAGAGTGAGTCAGTGAGGGAGTGAGTGATGGATTGAGGGGTGAGTGAGTAAGGGATTGAGGTATTGAGGGAGTGGAGGTCTCTTGTTGCTCTGGGCCCCATGCAGTTCCCAGCGACACTTCTTCAGAATTTACTAATCCCTGCTCTTCACAATACATGGTTCATCAGCTTCTCCTCACTCTCCATCAGCTCCACTAATGACGGATGGATTGTGATGATCAAATCCAATCACATATCAGTCCATACCAGGTTATTAAAACACTCCCAGAACTCTCCGCACCCCCCGACCCCCATGTCTCTCACATTGACCCTAATCCACAAAGTTATCCCAGCATTCACTCTGGGGGAATGAATTCCACACATTCATGAGAGGAGTAATTCCTCCTCACCTCTGGTTTAAACCTACTATCCCAACCATGAACTCTTGCTCTAGACTAACCCACATGAGGAAACATCTTCTCGAAGTCTACTTTGTGAAACACCTGACACACCTCCATGAGATCTCCTCTCATTCTCCTCAATTTTAGTGAATAAAAACCTAAACGGCTCAATCTCTCTTCATAAAACAAGCCTTTCATCTCTAGAATTAAAGTAGTGAACCTCTTCAGAACTGCCCCCAGTACAAGTACATTCCCCTCTAGGTGAAGGGGTGAAAACGATAGGCACACTCTGAGGAGTGGTCTCAGAATGCCTTGTACAGTTGCAACTGTACAATTTCTGCTATTTGGGGTAATCCTCTCCATTGTATAGTTTGTGGTGTTTAACACTGGGGAGCAAATCGAACTGAGAATTTGTGCTTAGTGTTGAGGTAAGAGCTTTCCTAGATTTGAAGAAACAAAAATTGAATGTAAAGTGAGTGCCAGCTCTTAAAGTGAGAACCACAAGGTTACAAATAGAAAAAGGTTGTTTATAACATGTTAAACAGGAATGGAAACAGGGAGCTTGTAAAACAGCATTTCCTTCTGCTGACAGATATAATTAGCAAACCACAGAAATGACACTTAACAAAAAGGTAACAAAGGCATTTTAGTCTGTTGGCGCATTTGCTGCACCAGCAAAGTTTAGATTTTAGTTTCAACATTGAATTGTGACCCGAACATATTAACTAATGAATCATCAGAAACTCTTCACAAAATGCAACCAAGCTCATCCAGAAATAATTTTTAGATTCTTATCTTTGAAAGTTAACTTGATATCCATTTAACCCCTGAACACAATGCAAAAAGTGAAAATCCCACACACAATGCGTGGATATCAGACTTTTGAAGGGACCTCTTTAATGTTCATGTTGGTCTCTCTCTCTCTCTCTGCACTTCCTGCGCAGCTGTAATGCTGTTATCCTGCACTCTGTTCTGTGACCCTGGTGCACTTGATTTGTACAATCTGGTTGCACATAAAACATCACTTTTCACTGTACCTCAGTACACATGACAGTAATGAATCAAATCAAACCAAATATGAAATTCTATCAGAGATAATGGGAACTGCAGATGCTGGAGAATCTGAGGATACAAGGTGTGGAGCTGGATGAACACAGCAGGCCAAGCAGCATCTCAGGAGCAATGTGAAATTCTCTCTGGTTCGGAGATTGTACAAAAGTAGCAATGTCACTGTGGCCTCAAATAAAGCTGCAACACAGCATGGCGTCAAACCCTCAGCACGGTAGGTTTTATAGGGGGCTGGGGAGCAGAGAGAAACTCCCTCCAAATCAGGGATACATGCAGGTATCATTAACAATAATCATTCACCTATCAATTCTCACAAAATTTCACAGCCCTCCTTCAGGGAGAGAAACCCACTGGACTCAGTCTGGTCCGACCTACATGTGACTCCAAATACAATACAATCTGCAAGACTTTGTCTCGCCAACAATATCAGTCTGTTGTCTCAAGCCAATCCACAGTAAGGATCTGGGCCATGTTTCTCCTGGGGACTGGAATGGTTGAAGAGATTGACAGACCATTGGGTGCTCAAAGATAATTAAGCATGGATGGTAAATTATGTTCTTTCTACAGGTGCTCACAATCTGTTTATCAGATTTTAAATAGATTTTAAGTGCCCTCTGATCCTAGACTCTCCCATTAGAGGAAATGACTTCTCCACGTCAAGTCCCTTAAGAAATTTGTTTGTTTCAATAGGGTCACTTTTCATTCTCCTTAACTCCAATGATTATAGGCCCAAACGATCCAACTTCTGCTCGTAAGACAGTCCCTCTGAGTATCAGAGCTGTGAACCCACTCGGGGCAGCCTCCAATGCCAGTCTAACTTTCCTTAGATAAGGGGCCCAAAACTGCTCACTGTATTCCAGCTGTGGTCAGCTAGGGGCATGTATTAGTTTTGAAATATCTCACTCCTTTTATACTCCATTCCCTTTGAGATAAAAGCCAACATCCCAATTGCCTTCCCTGTTACCTGCTGAATTTGGATGGTAGCATTTTGTGATTCATGGACAAGGATCCCCAAACCCCTCAGTGCTATAGCTTCCTGCAGCCTTTTCTCCATGTAAATAATATTCAGCTCCTCTATTCTTCCTGCCAAAGTGCATAATCTCACATTATATTCCATGTGTTAAGTTTTTGACTATTCGCTGACTGTGTCAATATCCCTCTGCACAATCTTCATGTCTTCTTCGCCACTTGCCTTCCCACCTGTTGCTGTATCATCCACAAACCTGGTTATGGTACTTTCACATTCCTCACCCGAGTCAATTATAAGTATTGTAAATAATTGTGGGCCCAGCACAGATCACTGTGGCACACCACTTGTCACATGCTGTCATCCTGAAAATGCTCCCCTTATCCCAACGCTTTGTTTTCTATGAGTTAGGCAATCCCCTATCCATGCTGATATGCCAGCACCAACTTCAAAGGCTGTTTTCTTATTTAGTAACCATAATGTGTACCACTTTTTCAGTATTTTCTGAGAATCTATAGTTATTACATCCAATGCTTCCCCTTTATCTATGCTGCTTGTTACTTCCTCAACAAATTCTAGCCTGTCCCTTTCCTTGTTCCAATCTTACTCAGGAGTCTCCTCACTACTCTTTCTTTAGTAACTACTTCCCTCTCTTGTCCGCAATTGGATAAATTTATCATCCTCGTTTCTAATTTCCATCCCCCTCTCACCTTCTCTTGGTCTACCTTTAAGTTGCCACTTCCCTTCCTCGACATCAGTTTCCATTTCTAGTGATAGGCTGGCCACCAGTACCCACTACAAACCCACCAACCCCCACAGCGACCTGGACTATACACCCCTACACCCTGCTTCCTGTAAAGACTCCATCCCATTCTCCCATTGCCTCCATCGCTGGTGCATCTGTTCTGACAATACCACCTTCCTCAGTGGCGGGGCGGGGTGGGGTGAGGATCTCCAATATGCCCAACCTTTACCTCAGCCAGGATGCCTGAGTCATGTCTGACACACCTCCTGTTCTTTTGTATCATCTCCTCGCTTCTCTCTCACAACGCAATGGGGACCCCTTGTCCTCACCTACCATCCCACCAGCGTCCACATCCAGAAGATCATCAGACGCCATTTCTGCCACCTTCAGTGAGATGCCACCACCAGACACATATTCCCCTCCCCTCCCTTATCCACCTTCCGCAGGGATACCCTGGTCCATACTTCCTTCACCCCCAACACCTCCCCACAGCCCTACGGCACCTTCCCCTGTAACCGGCGAAGGTGCAAAACCTGCCCATTTACCTCCTCCCTCCCCAGTATCCAAGGGCCCAAACATTCCTTCCAGGTGAAGCAACACTTCACCTGCACTTCCCACAATCTAATCTATTCACTGCTCACCGTGTAGTCTCTTCTACACTGGGGGAAGATGAAACACAGATTGGGTAACTACTTTGTAGCACACCAACATTCTGAATGCACAAAACGACTTCAAGCTTCCAGTTGCTTACCACTTCAAAACACTGTCACATTCCTGTGTTAACATTTCTGTCTCAGGCCTACTGTTGTGTTCTGTTGAAGCTCAGTACAAGCTGGAGGAACAACACTTCATCCTCTAGCTTGGTAGCTCACAGCCCTCAACATTGAGTTTAACAATTGTGGATTGTAAATATTCTCCTCTGCATTCATTATCGTCCTGTCATACCCATATGTCCTGTTTATCTATGGGCTGCTCCCAGCACACCCAACTCATTTTCAACCATTCACACTTTGCAGAAGCACCTTTCTAGCATTTATCTCCCTCTTGGCTTCTCATCAGCAATCTCTTTGTTTGCCTATCCCTTTCTCTCTCTCCCTCTCGCTCTCACTAAGCAGCATCACCACACATTCTATTCACTACCACCCTCACACCAGTCCTTTCCCCATCCTCAGCAGAAATACCTCCCTATCCCCACTCATTCCAGTTCTAACAAAGGGACACTGGAATCTGTTTTCTCGCCTTATAGATGTTGCTGAGTTTCTCCAGCATCCACAGTTCTTTGTTTATATTCTAATAAATTTGCAGGCATGATTTCCCCTTCATAAAGCTAAGATCAGATTAAACATTTCTAAATGCTCTGTGATTACATCCTTTAGAATAGACTTGACTGTTTTCCCAAGAACAGAAATCACACACATTTGTCCCTAGGTACTTGTTTTAGTTTCGTTGTCCTTTTGAAACAAAGGTGTTACACTGGCAGCTTGTGAATCAGAACCTAAGCACCCCCTGGAAGGTTACAGCCACTAACCCTGTGGCTATGAGAGAATGTTGAAGTGTAGGTGCTCCATGGCAGATGTGGCTTCACCCTGGCCCGAAGGCTCCTGGTGAGTGAGGTGCACGTCCCAGGTTTAATCCCCTGGACTCCGGACTGGCAGGCTGAGCTGAGGTTCCAGGCCCATGGCTAGGCCTGGACACCAAACGGCAGTGAGTTTGACCCCAGTACAGGAGCCTGTGCTTTTGGCAGTGGCTGTGTTGGTGAGGTCGGCCCACAGTGAACTCCTGGTGACAGTGGTGTTGGTGGAGGTGAGATGACACCAGAGACTCTTTGTTCCCAGTAGTGACAGCGCAGCCAGGCAGTATAGCATCAGGGTGGAGGGGCCTAGATGCAGATCCATGGCTGAGCTAGAAGTGGAAGCTAGTCCAAAGATCAACTAATGTCATTGAGATAAGGTCATACGATGAACTTTATTGCTTTTTTGTTTGGCTTTATATTCTGTTTTGGTTTATTTTCAGTGTTTTAAGATGATGCGAGAGACGGCAACACTAAATAACACTTTTCCGTGTATTTGTAATAAATACACATGACAGTAAATAAATCAAATCAAACTTCCTTTAATGTCATCAGACACAGTCCCACTAATCCAGGGCATGTACTGGTGTTTAATCCATTACTTTCCTGAGCACAATTTCTTCAGTGAGCGTTATTGTAGTTAATCTTCTCCTCCTTACGTCCCTTGAAGATTCAGTAATTTTGGAATGTTATTCATGTCTCTACAATGAGGGCTTATTCAGGTTCTCTGCCATTTTCTGGTTCCCCATTGTTATTCCCCTAGCCTTATTCTCTAAGTGGCCGATGTTTACTTTGATTTGTCTCTTCCCTTTATATATTTAAAGAAACTTTTGCTATCCAGTTTGGCGTTGCCTGCAAGTCTGTCTCCAAAGTTTATTTTCTCCCTCACTGATGTGAGTCAGTTGCAAGAACTCTTTTTTGGTTATTTTTTGTTGATTTTTATAAACCTTTCCAAACCTCTGGTTTCCTGCTAACCTTTGTGATATTGTTTGTTTTCTCTTTCAGCCTAATGCTTACCTTAACTTCCCTGGTTAAGCTTGGCTTATTTCCTTCCCAGAATCCCCTTTCCTCATAGGAATATTCCTTTTGCTGTGAGGTATGAACTAAGCACGTGCCGATGTTTCTCACCATCTTTGCTGTAAACTCCTTCCAAGCTTTGTCGTCATCCTTTTGTAATTACGCTCATTTAAGCTTAGCACAGTGATTTCTGAACCAGTGAAAGTGATGTTGAGAATAACCGGATCAGCTGTGATGTCACTGAACAGCAGAGCCGGCTGGATGGTCTGAATGGCCTACGCTGCTCTTACGTTCTTTAGTCAGCAATAGATGATTTGACGATGGCTCAAAAAAGGTCCAGAGGTGTGTAAAACATCTCTGAATAGAAAAGAGAGAGAAAAAAAGTCAGATTAATGAAGGGTTTGCATTGTTGATGTATAGAATAGAGGGTAAGGACCTTATAGGGCAGTGCCGTCACCTGTTTCAGAGTCATCCTCATGGATTCCGGATTGTGGCAGACATTAAAAACAATGGGAACGTAACCCTGACAAATGTGGTCTGAAATTCGAGTTTGTTGTTGAAAGAACTAGCAACAGAATTCTCTTCTGAATTCTGCAAATAGTTGTGTGCGTAGGGGAGTATTCTCAATGTCCTGTTGAATTGCTTGAGGAGCTTGATTTGGGAAGAATGAAACTCACATGCTTCTAATTACTTGTTTTGCAAATGCATAATCTTTAAAAATAAACATCTAAAGGAAGCTGGATGAGAGAAAAATTCGTACGGCCTCAGTGCTGCAAAGTGCTTACCATTTCATTACTTGGAATCAAAAAGTCAAAAGTTGAAAGAGTGTGGTGATTCACCTGGTGTTTACAAATTGTTTGATGACTTAGTGGAGAGAAGGCCGGCCAAGATGTTAAGAAAGAATTGCGATAAAAGTTTTGGTTTTAATTGTTTGAAAGAGATGGGCCCTGCACTGAAGGTTGCATAGCAACAGCCTCTGAACTAAAGTTGCTGTTTCAGTGCACACTGATGTGTGTCAGTTGCATGATCACTTCTCCAAGAAGCTGAGTAAAATGAAAGATCATTCTCCTGAGAAAGAGAAACCTTGCAACAGGAAATGTGGCAGAGAGCTGTCTCAGTAACATCTCTTTTCGGAACCTGAGAAAGTCTCAAGAATAGAGATAACAGGGTGTGAAGCTGGATGAACACAGCCGGCCAAGCTGCATCAGAGGAGCAGGAAAACTGATTTTTTGGGTCGAGACCCTTCTTCAGAAAATGGGGGAAGAGAAGGGGATTCTGAAATAAATAGGGAGAGGGGGGAGGCAGATAGAAGATGGATAGAGGAGAAGATAGGTAGAGAGGTGACAGACAAATTAGAGGCGGGAATGGAGCCAGTAAAGGTGAGTGTAGGTGGGGAGTTACAGAGGAGATAGGAGGATGGACAGGTCAAGGAGGTGGGATGAGTTTAGTGGGTAGCAGATGGGGGTGGGGCTTGAGGTGGGAGGAATGGTTAGGGAGGCGGGGACGAGCTGGGCTGGTTTTGGGATGCAGTGGGGGGAGGGGAGATTTTGAAGCTTGTGAAGTCCCATTGATACCATTGGGCTGCAGGGTTCCCAAGCGGAATATGAGATGCTGTTCCTGCAACCTGCGGGTGGTATCATTGTGGCACTGCAGGAGGCCCACGATGGACATGTCATCTAAGGAATGGGAGGGAGGAGTTGAAATGGTTCGCAACTGGGAGGTGCAGTTGTTTATTGCAAACCGAGAGAAGGTGTTCTGCAAAGCGGTCCCAAGCCTCCGCTCTCAGAAATCAAATTTTTTAACTTCCTTTTTTATTCATTCACAGGATGATGGCACCACTGGCCAGGCAGCATTTATTGCCCATCACTAATTACCCAGAGGACACTTAAGAGTCAACCACATTGCTGTGTTTCTGGAGTCACATATAGGCCAGACCAGGTAAGGATGGCAGTTTCCTTCCCTTAGGGGAATAGTGAACCAGCTGGGATTTTCCCAACAATCAACAATGGACTCATGGTCATCATTAGACTCTGAATTCCAGATTATTTTCAGTGAATCCTTTTAAACTGAACTGTTTCTTCAAGTCTGCTCCCATGCAAAGATCTTCCAGTTATTGTGTGTTATGGTGATGTCATCTTGACTGAACTGAATTTTGAAAGGCTTGGGTGAGAAGAGTGAATATAGTATCATCGTGTTTGCAGATGGCACAATATTAGATGGGAAGGCAAGTGGTGGGAATGTTACAAAGCCTCTGTGGAGGGACATAGACAGGGTCAGTGAGTGGGCAAAAGTTTGGCAGTTGGAATATAATGTGAAAAAAATGTGAGGTTAAACATTTTCATAGGAGGAACAGAGGAGCTAAATGTTATTTAAATGGAGAAAGACTGCAGAAAGCTGCAACACCGATGGATTTGGGATTTTGGTAGGAGTAATAGTAAAATGGTAAAAAGTTGCAGCATGCTGCTCTGCAGAGGGACCTGGGTGTCCTTGTCCATGAATCACAGAAGGTTGGTCTGCAGGTACAACAAGTAATTAGGAAGGCAAATGGAATTTTGACCTTCATTGCTAAAGGGATTGAGTTTAAAAGTAGAGAGGTTATGTTGCAGCTGTCCAAGGTGCTGGTGAGGCCACATCTGGAGTACTGTGTGCAGTTTTGGTCTCCTTAATTGAGAAAGGATTTACTGGAGGGGGTGCAGAGGAGGTTCAGTCAGTTGATTCCAGAGTTGAGACGATTGGATTATGAGGAGAGACTGAGTAGACTGGGATTATATCCATTGGAATTCAGAAAACTGAGGGGGGATCTTATAGAAACATATAAAATTATGAAGGGAATAGATAAGTTAGAAGTGGAGAGGATGTTCCCGCTGGAAGGTGAAGCTAGGACAAGAGGGCATAGACTCAAGATTAGAGGGAGCAGATGTAGGACTGAATTGAGAAGGAACTTCTTCACCCAGAGGGCTGTTAATCTGTGGAATTCCTTGCCCAGTGAAGCAGCTGACGCTACTTCAGTAAACGTTTTTAAAGATAAGGTAGGTTTTTTTTGAACAGTAAAGGAATTAAAGGATATGGTGAGAATGTGGGTAAGTGGATTTGAGTCCACAAAAAGATCAGCCATGATCTTGTTGAATGGTGGAGCAGGCTCAAAAGGCTGAATGGCCGGCTCATGCTCCTAGTTCTTATGTTCTTATGTTCTCTTCCAGGAATTACAAAAAGCTAGCATTTAAGGTCAGTGAATAATACAGGAGGCAAAAAGAAAGTTGACCTTTATTTTGAATAGAAAGGAGGGTAAATGTAGAAGGGAGAGTTTGTTAAAACTATACCAAGTACAACAGCAGGAATACAATGAGCTGTTTTGGGCCCCTTATTTAAGGAAGGCTAAGCTGCCATTGGAGACAGTTCAGAGAAGGTTCACTCAGTTGATTGGGGGTATTGAGGGACAGTCTTACACAAAAGGTTGAGTAGATTGGGTTTGTATTCATTGGAATAGAGAGGAATGAGAGGTGATCTTATTGAACAGATAAAGTTCTTAGGAGACTTGGCAGGGAGGTGTGGAGAGGTTGTTTCCCCTGTGGGAGAGTCTAAGACCAGAAGGGATCATCTCAGAAGAACACCTTAGGAAATAGGAGCTGGGCTATCTGATTTCCACAGCTCTCTGAGGCAACGAGTTCCAAAGACTCACACATTCCGAGAGAAGAAATTCCTCGTCATCTCACTTTTAAATTGATGCCCCTTTACTCTGAGCCTGTGATCTCTGCTCCTACACTCTTCCAAGAGGGGAAACATCCTCTCGGTATTGACTTTGTCAAGCCCCTAAAAAATCATATATGTTTCAATGAGCCATCTGTGAACTGCCTCCAGTGAAATGTACCTTTCCTTCAATAAGAGGGCTCCTACTGTGGCCTCACCACTATAAAGGGACCACCCATTTAAGATAGAGATGAGGAGGAATTTCTTCTGTCAGTGGGAAGTGAATCTGTTAGATTCTTTGCCGTAGAGGGCTGTCAAGGGCTGGGTCATTAACTATATTCAAGGCTGAGAGACAGATTTTTAATCTGGAAGTGAAACACGGATTATGAGGGTAAAGGCAAGAAAGTGGGGTCTGGGTTTATGGGATCAGCCTTGACCTCATTGAATGGAGGATCATTCTCAATAGACTGCATAGTAGAGAAAAAGGTTTGCCAGGATGTTGCCTGGTACAGGCGGGATTATAGCTGTGAAGATAGGTTGGACAGGCTGGGTTTGTTTTCACTGAAACGCAGGAGGTCGAGGGGTGACCTGACAGAAGTTGAAAAGATTGTGAATGGCATGAACAGAGTGAGAAGCATGAGGCTTTTTACCAGAGAGAGGGGTCAGCTACTTGGGGACACGGGCTCAGGGTGCGGAGGTGATGTTTAAGACAGATGTGCGAGGCAGGTTTTTCACACAAAGGAGGATGAGTGTCTGGAACACACTGCCAGAGGAGGTGGTGGAAGCAAACACAATAGCAACGTGCAAGAAATACCTGGGCAAATTACATGAACAGGAAGGGAGTGGAGGGATATGGATCGAAGACACCTTTAGTATGGAAGCACAAAATGTGTCAGTGCAGGCTTGGAGGGCCGAACGGCCTGTTCCTATGCTGTATTATCCTTTGTTCTTTTTCTTTGAACTGCCTACTTCTGCTCTTATATTTTACAGCCTTCCCATTCCCACGGAGTCCAGCAGCTTGGCCCAATGGTGTGCTTTTCGCCATCACTTTCCTGTTTAAACAACTGTGCTACTGCTGTCATGCTGTATTGCCTGGTCCAGGATTAAAGTGTTATTGTTTAAATCCGTTTCGTCAATCAGCTGCATTGCCACTGGCTGTAAGAAACAGTTTGCTTCGAGTTCTTTTTGGGTTCTCCTGAAAGTTTGTTTGTTTGCTAATAAAGAGGAACAAATAGCCACTGATGGTGATCGAACACACTATTACCACTTTCCAGGAGGTTTGATTCCTCCTCCCATCGGATTTGAAGTCCACCCCAAGCTGTCAGGACAAAGCCTTCAGCAGTGAAGGGTGTGTTTGATTCGTAAAAGATGCATTTTGCTGTAACAGGGAGTGGGGAGGGGGGCCTGCTGTTTGTCAGTCATTCCTTGACATTTTGCACCTAACATGAATGATTCTGTATGAGGCCCCCTCAGCCCCCAGCCTGAACGATGGAACTGCAGCTAAAATACAGGCTGCTCCAATCTATCAGCAGGAGCGTGTCCCACATCCTGTGCGAGGTTTACCCCGTTCATGTCCTGCTTTCCTCCTCTCCAGTCGTGTCCTGGTTTGCGGTGGTACACCTAACTCTGCCTGGCACAACCAGTGTTTCCTGTAAAGATAAATAAATGCCCTTATCTTTTCAGGGGAGGCTGTTGGTTCACATCCCCACACCCAGGGCTGAGCAGGGACTGAAGCTCAGTGTGACACATCAAAATGCAACAACCACACCCCCCACCCGACCCCACACCAAACCCCCATTGAGGAAGGCCACTTGGCCCATTGTATCGATGATTCTGTGGCTGCTACAATAACTCCCCGTTCCTGGGTGAGTGCCCTGACAGTGGCGCTGTCAATCTTTTTTGCTGGTGTTAAAGGAACGCACTCAGCTGTAACAGGATGAGATCGTTCAGCCCTCATACCTGTTCTTACTGTTCAGTCAAAGGCCATGATTCATCAGTATTTTAACATGAAGCTCTGGAAAATGGCCAGTTGCATATTCGATGAGATTTAAGATTTAAACAAGAATCCGTGTGTGACAGGCACAACAACATTTGGAAATAAAACTTTATATCATTTGTGTCGTTAATAAGAATTGCCTTCTGTGAATTACAGTCCAGTGGCGAACCATTTCCACTCCCCCTCCCATTCTTTAGATGACATGTCCATCATGGGCCTCCTGCAGTGCCACAATGATGCCACCCGAAGGTTGCAGGAACAGCAACTCATATTCCGCTTGGGAACCCTGCAGCCCAATGGTATCAATGTGGACTTCACCAGCTTCAAAATCTCCCATTCCCCCACCGCATCCCAAAACCAGCCCAGTTTGCCCCTACTTCCCTAACCTGTTCTTCCTCTCACCTATCCCCTTCTCCCACCTCAAGCTGCACCTCCATCTCCTACCTACTAACCTCATCCTGCCTCCTTGACCTGTCAGTCCTCCCCGGACTGACCTATCCCCTCCCCACCTCCCCACCTATACTCTCCTCTCCACCTATCTTCTCCTTTATCCATCTTTGGTCCACCTCCCCCTCTCTCCCTATTTATTTCAGAATCCTCTTCCCCTCCCCCTTTACTGATGAAGGGTCTAGGCCCGAAACGTCAGCTTTTGTGCTCCTGAGATGCTGCCCGGCCTGCTGTGTTCATCCAGCGCTGCACCTTGTTATCTCAGATTCTCCAGCATCAGCATTTTCCCTATTTCTGATGCTTGTTTAAAACTGCATTTGATTCACACATAAAGTTTTGAATCCTTAATAATGTTAAAAACCTTACAATCATACTGTGGGAAACAGTTACATTAAAACAGGCAAAGTGTCTGATATCCAGCAGCATCCACCCATATCTGGCTGTATCTGGTTCTGTTCAGCTCTATCCAGCTGTATGCGGCAGTGTCCAGTTCGGTCTGTCTATATCCGGCTCTATCTGGCTATCAGAGAGGGGCAGTGGGATTAGTTTGTGGAGGGATTCAGAGCTGTGGGCAGAGACCGGGGCAGTGGGATTAGTTTGGGGAGGGATACAGGGCTGTGGAGTGAGAGAGGGGCAGTGGGATTAGTTTGGGGATTGATACAGGGTTAAAGGGAGAGAGCAGGACAGTGGGATTAGTTTGTGGATTGATCCAGGGCTGTGGGGAGAGAGCGGGGCAATGGGGTTAGTTTGGGGATTGATACTGGGCTATGAGGATGGGGAGAGGCCATGGGATTAGTTTGGGGATTGAAACAGGGCTTTGGGGTTGGAGACGGGCAATGGGATTAGTTTGGGGAGTGATACAAGGCTGTGGGGAGAGAGTGGGGCAGTGGGATTGGTTTGGGAAGTGATACAGGGCTGTGGAGTGAGAGAAGGGCAGTGGGATTAGTTTGGGGAGTGATGTGGGGAGGGAGCATGATTCCCAAGGATTGGCTTTCCTACAAATAAACCTCTAGCATTCTCTGAACTAGCATTTGGCAGATCCCATTTCTGATGCGATAACTTGCAGATTTATTGAGGTGTTGTTGCTGAAGTGAGCCGTTTCAAATTACAAACCATATTGTGGGACAAAATGTATTCAAATCCATAGCGTAGCTGTGCTGGTGATTTCAGGAAAGTGTAGTTAATGAATCACCTGAATTACAGAATATCTCTGCCTCGTAGGAGACTATTCAGCCTATTGCAGTGAGTCTATAATGAACCGGTCTCCTGCTTTCTGCCGATATCCCACACACCATTTCTACACAGTTCCTAAACCTGCCTACAACATATTTCCATTCCTTAACCACTCTCTGAGTGAAAAAAGGTTTTTCTCACATCATCCCTGCCTTATTTGCACATCACCTGGTATCAGTGATCTCTTCTTCTTCTTTTAGGAGCAGGAACAACATTTCCCTGTCAACTCTGTCCTGCCCACTTATGAATTTCAAAACCTCAATCAATCCTGCTCGAAGCTTTCTCCTCTTCATTGAGAGCCGTCCCTGGGATCAGGAAGTATTCTCGTTAACCTCTTCTCGGAAGTTGTAGAAGCATTGATGGTGATCTTACAGAAGTCACCTGGAGTTAGGGGGACCCCAGAGAATGGAAAATGGCAAATGTCGCAACCTTATTTAAGAAGGGAGGAAACAATAGGCCAGTTAGCCTGACCTCAATCATTTGTAAGGTTTTAAGAGTCCATTTTATTGAGGATGGCGTACTTGGAAGTCCATGGGAAAACAGGGCAGAATCAACACAACTTTATCAATGGGAGGCCATGCCTGATAAATCTGAGAATTCTTTGAGGAGGTAAAGAGCAAGTTAGACAAAGGAGAGCTGTTGGATGTGATCTATTTGGATTTCCAAAAGGCCTTTGACAAGGCGCTGCACAGGAAGCTGCTAAGAATACAACCCATGGTGTCAGGGGCAAGGTATTGGCATGGAGAGGGGGTCGAATGAGTGGCTGAGGGTGGAGATAAAGGGGTGGTTTTCAGGATGGCAGCTGGTGGCTAGTGGATTTCCACTGGGATCAGTGTTATGCATGAACAATCTGGATGAAGGAACTGAGGGCATTGTTGTTAAGTTTACAGATGACACAAAGATAGGTGAAGGGACAGGTCATGTTGAGGAAGTGGGGAGGCTACAGAAGGACTTGGACAGGTTGGGAGAGCGGGCAGAGAGGTGGCAGATGGAACACAATGTAGGAAATTGTGAGGTTGTACACTTTGATAAGAACCATGAAGGCAGAGACCATTTTTGAAATGGGGAAAGGCTTTGGAAATCTGAAGCACAAAGGGATTTGTGAGCCTGAGTTCAGTATTGCCTTTATATTAATGTGCAGGTTCAGTTGGCAGTTAGGAAGGAAAATGCAATGTTAGCATTCATTTCCAGAGGGCTAGAATACAACAGCTGGGGTATACTGCTGAGGGTGTGGTCAGGCTCTGCTCAGAGGGCATTTGGAATATTGTGAGCAGTTTTGGGCCCCGTATCAGAAGAAGCATGTGCTGGCGGTAGAGGAGGCCCAGATGAGGTTTATAAGAATGATCCTGGGGATGAGGGGTTTGTCATTTGAGGAGAGGTTGAGGACTCTGGGTCTGTACTTGATGGAGTTTAGAACGATGATGGGGGGATCTAATTGAAACTTACAGAATACTGAGAGAGTTGGACAGAGTGGATGTGAAGAAGATGTTGGAGAGACTATGACCTGAAGACACAGCCTCAGGGTGAAGGGATGACTCTTTAGGACTGAGATGGGGAGGAATTTCTTCAGCCAGAGGGTGGTGACTCTGTGGAACTCATTGCCGCAGAGGACTGTGGAGGTTAACTTATTTAAGACAGAGATAGATAGGTTCTTAATTAGTAAGGGACTCAAGGGTTATAGCCAGAAGACAGGAGAATGGTGCTGAGAAACATAGACATTGATATATCTGCACCTGAGAGCTCTGCTGTCTCTCACCATTTACAGCGTTTGCTTCTCTTTTATTCAATCTGCTGAAACAATTTTATGTCTCGTATTCTATTTGCTGCACTTTTACCCTCTCACTAAACTTCCTTCATCTTTTCGTAACCTTCTTATGTCATCTTCACAACTTAGATGAAGAGACAAATACAAGATACTTATAATCAACTTATCTAGACATGAGATAGTAGGAATGGCAGATGCTGGAGAATCTGAGATAACAAGGTGTAGAGCCTTCAGAAATTTTCTGAAGGAGAGTCTAAGCCCGAAACGTCAGCTTTCTTGCTGCCTGGCCTGCTGTGTCAATCCAGCTTTACACCTTGTTATCCAGACATGAGATGACATTGGAGCAGCTGGAACTTGAACCAGCCTCCCCTTCCAGAGGTCTGGTCATACCACTGCACCAGAGGAGCCTGTGACTTTGGAAATGCCCACAGCCATATTGGCCCTATCCCATTCCCTGTAGGGATCAGAGTCACCCGACCTTTGAACCTCCGCTGGCCACAACTTGTTGATGCAGGAGTTTGGTGTGTGCAGTGATGTGGTAGAGGTTTCCATACTGTAACTGCTCCTGAAGCTTCCCAGTAACATGCTGATGGCCCTAGGGGGGGAGTGAGTCTGAGAGGAGCAACCATCAGTCTGGCTATTTGCTAATGACCAACTGCATGGACAAAGGTTTAAGGAGGATAATGGTCATGTAGAATGTAGAGACACGGTGGTAAAGACTGTTATGGTGAATGGGACTAAGCACTACATAAGAATGTAAGTGTTAGGACTAAGCCATTCAGGCCCTCAAACCTGCTCTACCATTTAGCGCAATCATTTTGGCCTCAACTCCACCCACCTGCCTGCACCCAATAACCCTTCAACCCATTTCTAATTAAAAATCTGTCAACTCCTCCTTAAATTTACTCAATGCCCCAGCACCCACCCAATCTGAAGAAGTGGATTCCACAGATTCATGACCCTTCGAGAGAAGTAATCTCTCCTCATCTCTCTTTTAAATCTGCTACGTCTTATCCTAAAACTATGAAGCCTGGTTCTGGCCACAGGAGGAAACATCCTCTCTGCATCTACTTTATCAATCCCCTTCAACATCTCAGCTCAATCGGATCTCCACCCATTCTTCTAAACACCTGCGAAATCGCTCATTCGCTCTTCATAAGGTAAGCCCCTTATCTCTGGAATTAATCTAAGGAACCTCTTCTGAACTGCCCCCAGAGCGACTACATCTTTTATGTAAAGTAACCAAAATAGTGTATGATACTCCAGGTGTGGTCCCACTGATGCTGTGTAAAATTGCTGAAACAATGTCCTGCTTGCATCCTGAATTCCTTCAGCAATAAATGCCAAAATTCCATTTGTCTTCCTTATTTCTTACTGCACCTACATCAGAGTTTTCTTTGATTCATGCACAAGGATACCCAGACCCCACTGCACTGAGGCAATCTGGAGTTTCTCTACATTTAGATGATGAGATAACAAAGTGTGGAGCTGGATGAACACAGCGGGCCAAGCAGCATCTCAGGAGCAGGATGGATGACATTTTGGACCTAGACCATGCTTCAGAAAAAAGCTTTTTTTTTCATTCCTTCAACAAAAATGGGGATAATCTCACTTATCCACACTAAATGCCATCTGCCAGGTTTTGTGCCTTTTGCTAAACCAATCCCATTTGTTTGTAAATGCCTTAATTTTTTGTGTCAGTGTACTTTTTTGCCTATTTTCACGTCATCTGGTGAATGCAGCCTTCACCCTGACAAGCTGCTAGCTCAGGAACTTTCAGAGTTTGCACTGTCTGCTGCTACCGGGAGGACAGGATATTTGGAGATGGTGTTATAAGTAAAGAGTGTTAGTGTTCTCCTCTGAGACAGGAGTACCACAGCATAGGGTGGGGGCCAGGGGGTTGACATTCTGAAGGTATCATTTTGGGTTCAAGGGAAAATTCTTTTCTTGGCTTCATGAATCTGATTGTTTTCATTATTACCATACTTTCCCACCATTGTCACCATTACTCACATGCTCCAAGGAGGGGAGAATTCCAGTCAAGCACTCTGTATGTTCCACTCACTCTCTCACACATGTGCAAGAGACCTCAGTAACTTCTCCCTGAAAACAACTCACCCTCACCTACCGAACCTAGCCCATTAAAGACGGGGTACAGGAACAAGAGTGGGACTTTCAGTTCCTTCACCTGTTGGCTCCAATCTTTGTACCCACTGACAGCAACAGTAAATGTTGTAGTGATTGGACCCAGCGACCATACACAGTTCTCCAGAACACAAGGAGGACAGGAGAGTGCGAGAGGAGCAGTGAAGAGGTGTCAAAGTTCAGGGGCCAGAGTGCAGGGAGCAGGGGCCACGGGAAGGCCCTGAAACTCAAAGTGAAACAGAAAATTCCAGAGCAGCTCAGATTAGCAGCATGTAGCCATACCGAAACTCTGCTGTTTCCTGCACACTCTGAGAACAAGACCAAGCTCTGGCCTGAGTCATTGAGATGCCCTGCTATTGTATGTGCTTGTTGATACCAGCTGTTTCTCTGGCCCTGTGTGTCAGTGAAGCAGAACAGTGTCACTGCCTTTATATAGCACTACATCCTGTTGTTGCACCTGTGATGTACTGACTGCACTCTGCACCATTCAGGCTGTGATAATCGATCCAGTTTCTACTGCATGGTATGTGCTAGCCGGTTTGGGGTTGGGGTGGGGGGAAGTGGTGGTGGAGGCAGTTATCCCCGGGCCCTGACACAATGTTGTGTGCAGTCAACTGCTTCAGCACTCTCAGCAGCTGGGAATCAAGCCAGATTACTCACATCTCACTTCAATAGCCCTCAAACACAATGACTCAATCCGATAATCTCGGCCTGATTTCCTCACCAAGCCTTGACTGATAAAATTGAGAGCGCGGGTAGCTTGTCGCTGTCACAGTTTAAGGGGGAAATCAAAGCTTCAGGAGCAAGGCTGTGTCACGTCCAAACTGTGCAGAGCTCAGCATCTGCTCCAGAAAGTTCCGAATGAGCTCTGCAACTTGGCAAGGAGATAGTGAGTGATGGAATTACAACTATGAACTTCAGCAGATTGATACTGGACTAAATGGACAAAATTTTGAGGAGTCTGGGATTGTATAGTCGAATTGAGAAAGCTGAAATGTGACCAAAACTAGGCCACAGGTGTTGAAAATGATAGGTGGCCGGATAGAATAGACAGAGAAATATTGGCTCTGGTCTGTTGCACAATAGAGTTGGGACCTGAGAGGATGAATAGACAAAGCTGAGAGATGAGCTCCCGTTGCTCAGAGCAGCTGGCTAGTGAGAAGTGGTGGTTCAGATGCCTCGATACTGTGTGTTCGGAAAGTTCAGGAGCAGAATTGAATGCTCACTCTGAAAACCAGTCTGAAGTCCCACGGGACGCTAAGAGACATGTATCTCACGTACAATATAACTGATGAGGACTAAGTTACTGTTTGCAAAGGCTAAGGCTCACTTCTCTAAAGACCATGCGTGACCATCTTTCCTCACAAGGATTCTGCAACTTGGAGTAGAGCCAGCAGCCAGGGTCGGAGTCTGCCCAAGGCATCTCGGACAGTGCCAGAGAACATCACGACCTGGCACTAACAGAGAGCTCAGCAATCACACAGCCTTTCAGTGGAGCAGGAATCTGGAACTGCTACCCCAGAATAAACAGGGAAAGCTGCGGTCGGTTGAACATTTCCAACTTATCGTCAATTGTTTTCTGTTGAGTACAAGAATGTGAGGATATGGAATGATGAACGTGGCAGAAAGCGGGAGCAATGGTTGAACATACAGATCTGATGAAATACTGAAACTCTTCAATGGGCTGAATGGCCTCTGCCCATTCCTATTGTTACAAGATTCCTTTAGGGAAGGAAACTGCCATCCTTACCTGGTGTGGCTTACATGTGACTCCAGGCCCACAGCAATGTGGTTGACTCTTAACTGCCCGCAAGGCAATTAAGGATGGGCAATAAATGCTGCCTGGCCAGCGACGCCCTCATCTCGTGAATGAATAAAGAAAGAAAAGCCTGAATGTATGTTTCAGGAGTTTAATGCTTAGTTTGGGAATAGAATGTTTTGAAAGTGAGATAAATGAAATGGCCTGTGTTTAGGAGCTAGTAAATAGAGTTAAACTAATTGCACTTCAGGGACCAACCTGTTTGTTTAACAAGGTCAGATTCTGAGTGATGCTTCTCTGGGTGTGTTTTGGAGACAGCTGTCTCAAAAGACAGTATAATATTTATGTTGTTCTAAGAACAAAGGAAGGGTTTGGGAATTGGGGGGGGGTAATTAGTTTAAATTTCTATCCGTGATATCCCCGGATTGTTACATTGTTGGTGGGGATAGAATACAGGGAGTTTTCCTTCCTTGGCTTTATTGTGCTTATAGAATTGCTCACACTCACAGGCAGCTTTGGACTAAGCAGGAAAGGAACCTGACAGACCAGGAGCAGGTGTTATCAGAAACCAAGAATGTTTCCTGGTTTAGAGTCACTAAGAAAGGCAGGAAGAGGTTTGATAAAACAGTGGGAGTGTTTTTGTATCTAGTCCAGAGGCCCAAGCTCAAGTTCCACTTCAGGGATTCCTGGCAAAGGAAGTGTGTCGTAATATGGCTCATCAGCTGACTGATTAGTGAAAAATTCGCAAGAAGTCTCAAATCTCAGAGATTCGCAGAAAAACTGAGCAGAATCGAGGTGAATTCCTGAGAGTTGTGGCACACCTCGGTTCGATCCCTTTGAGAAGTGAAGGAACATCAAGATTCTGTGAAATATTGGAAGCTCCAGGGTGAGCATTGATGTGGAATGTGGGGTGTTCCTTTGAAAGTTTTCAGCCCTAACAAATAAATGTTTACAAAGAAAGTTTAGTGGCATCTGTTTAATTTAACTGTTGCACATTAAAAACTTTTGATGATGATGGGATAGTGTAGGGGGACGGGCTTAGATTAGTTCACAGGCCGGCGCAACATCGAGGGCTGAAGGGCCTGTTCTGCGCTCTATTGTTCTATGTTCTATGTTCTAAAACATGTTTTTTTTATTTGCCACAACTCCAAGTTAATAACTAGGGGTTCAATATTTTTAAGATGTTTCTGGTCTCTACCTAGATTGCAACTAAGTTCAAAACTGTTGAGGGGACCCTGAGACGAGCTGGAGTAAGTAGTGATGAAGACAGAGAAGATTTTGGCTGTTTGGAAAAGAAGAATGTTAAACTGGTAAATGGAGAGCAGCCAATCCCATTCTCAGTAGTCAGCGAATCAGTTTGAATTGAACTCAGTGATGGCTGATCATCAGATATTAAAAAGTAACTTTTTCTTTACTTTGTTATCCCATTTTCCACAGCCACTGGAACCTCTCAAACTGCACAGCAGCCAATAAAGTGCTCTGTGAGCATAGTCAGTGTTGTGATGTAACAAATGCAGCAGACATTTTATGCACAGCAAGCTCCCACTGAGTGAGCAGATATGTGTGAGTGCGCAGTGTGTTGATTGAGTGAAAGATGTTAGCCAGCCCCTGGGCGCACTCGCTCGTCTTCGAAAGTATTTGAGATCCACCCAAGAATGGGCCTTCATTGACTGCCTGAGAGGTAGTGTTCCTCTCCAGCACTGTAATATTAGAATCATAGAATCTCTACAGTGTGGAAGTAGGCCATTCAGCCCATTGACCCACAAAAGGGCATTGACCCCAGTCCTATACCCCCTATGCTATCCCTGCATTTACCATGGTCAATCCACCTAACCTGCACACTACAGGTAATTTCCCATGGCCAGTCCACCAAATCTGCACACTACAGAGAATTTCCAAAAGCCAGTCCACTTAACCTGCACACTACAGGTAATTTCCCATGGTCAATCCACCTAACCTGCACACTACAGGTAATTTCAAATGGCCAATCGACCTAACCTGCACAATACAGGTAATTTCCCATGGTCAGTCCACCTAACCTGCACACTACAGGTAATTTCCCATGGCAAATCCACCTAACCTGCACACTACAGATAATTTCCAAAAGCCAATCCACTTAACCTGTACACTACAGGTAATTTCCCAAAGCCAATCCACCTAACCTGCACACTAAAGGTAATTTCCCATGGTCAATCCACCTAACCTGCACACAACAGGTAATTTCCCATGGTCAATTCACCTAACCTGCACACTACAGGTAATTTCCCATGGCCAATCCACTTGACCTGCACAGTACAGGTAATTTCCCATGGCCAATTCACCTAACCTGCACACTACAGATAATTTCCCATGGCCAATCCACCTAACCTGCGCACCACAGGTAATTTCCCATGGCCAATCCACTTGACCTGCACACTACAGGTAATTTCCCATGGTCAATCCACCTAACCTGCGCACTACAGGTAATTTCCCATGGCCAATCCACCTAACCTGCGCACCACAGATAATTTCCCGTGGCCAAACCACTTGACCTGCACACTACAGATAATTTAGCATGGTCAATCCACCTAACCTGCACACTACAGGTAATTTCCCATGGTCAATCCACCTAACCTGCACACTACAGATAATTTCCCATGGCCAATCCACCTAACCTGCACACTACAGGTAATTTCCCATGGTCAATCCACCTGATCTGCACACTACAGGTAATTTCCCATGGCCAATCCACCAAACCGGAGGAAACACACACAGACGCGGGGAGAATGTGCAAACTCCACACAGACAGTCGCCTGAGGCTGGAATCAAGCCTGGGTCCCTGGTGCTGTGAGGCTGCAGTGCTAACCACCGAGCCACCGTGCTCAAATATTCTTCTGAATCATTGCAGTGATTCCTCCTTCTTTCTTTTCCATCCCAATATATCCAGAAAAGCTTTTATCTGGAAATAATCCAATTCTTATTTAGAGCTAGGTCTTTGTAATCACCACATGATCATACCTAAGTACAGCTAAAAGACAGTCTCACACGTCCTGTCACTGGTTCTTATTTATTCTGCTCCAGACATTCCGTACTTGTTCACTCACCCTCATTTATATTGGATTTCAATGTCATTCACTCTGTTCCTATGTAAATTCTTTACTTAGCTCACTCCTGTTCCTGCTGCTTCGTCCAACCCTGAATGCACCATTTTGAGCACCATGCTATTTCCTGGTCCCAATCCCACTCCCTCTCCCACCCCAAACAAATTGCCCCCTGATGGTATTGGACCTCTATATGATTTAGCTGTCACCTGCTTAGGCCCCACTTTCCCCAGTTCAGGTCCCAAAGCCCTTCCCTCCTGCAGCATATCTCTAGTCATATATTCACCATTTGGAACCTGCTGTCAGGAACCCAGCTGTGTGTGGCAGTGCCAATGAGCCATTGCCAAGTACCCGCTGGTCTGAGATCCTGGATGTCCTATACATTCATCGATAACAATTGCTTTGAATGAAGGCAATGGAAGGATGAGGATGGAAAGTACTAGAAAGGGCACGAAGACAAGGAAAGCTGGCATGGCATTTAAATGATTATCCATATGTGCAAAATAAGTTGTTTTCTCAGTGTTTTCTAAGTCTTTCATTTTTAATTCTTCAGAACAAATACAAGAATGCCTAATATCAATTGGGCACAACAATTTATGTGCAAGTACAATAGGGTGCTGATATATCGAAACATAGAATCCAGAAGCAGAAGTAGGCCATTCGCCCATTAAGCCTGCACACCATTCTATCTGATCATGGCTGACCTCTAGCTCACACTTTCTCTCCATACCCCTTGATGCCTTTAAAGTTTGAACATAAATCAATCTCTTTCATCAATGCATTCAGTGACTTGGCACTGTACAGCCTCCTGTGCTACAGAATTACTCAAGTTCATTACCTTCTGAGTGAAGAAATCTTTCCTTATCCCAGTCCTCGATGGTCCACGCTGCATTCTGAGACTGTGACCCCTTTGCTCTACATTCCCATCCCCAGGGAGAAACCTCCTCCCTGCACCCAGTCAGTCCAGTCCTGTTAGAATTTGATACATTTCAATCTGATCCTCTCTCATCCTCCTAAACTCCAGTGAATACAGGCCCAGTCGAGCCAATCTCTCCCCGGACAGTCCTGCCACCCCCAGTGTTCTCTGAGTGACCTTCCACTACACTCCCTCGATGGGGAGTTTATCCTCTCTGAGGGAGGGAGACCAAAACTGCACATAATGTTTCATTTAATAGTTTCCCCAAGGCTCTGACCCCTCTCACCCTGAAGTGTATAATGCTATATTCAGCCATGTTATATTGTGTTGTGTCCATTCTCCTGGCACAGATCACAGGTGGATGTAAATACTCAGGTTAACTTCATGTTTATTAAATCATTTTCAGCCTTAAACCTGTGCGAGGGCCTAATACATACATTATTCCTTGCAGGACCCTCCCCAACCATTTCTGCTGATGTGGACACTTAGAGTGTTTAAGATTCACGTGCCATATGCTAAAATGTGCCATATAGAACTGTCGTCATACTCATGTTCGAACTCTTTTGTATAAGATTTTATAGAGTCATACAGCATGGAAACAGACCCTTCGGCCCAAACAAAAACAAAGCTAATCCTACCTGCCTGGTCCTGGCCCCTATCACTCCAAACCTTTCCTGTTCATGTACTTATCTAACCGTCTTTTAAACATTGTAACTGTGCCCACATCCACCACTTCCTCTGGCAGTTCATTCCACATGTGAACAGCCTCTGTGTAAAAAATTTGCCCCGATGCCTTTTTTAAATCTTTCCCTTCTCACCTTAAACATATATCATCAGCCTTGAAATCTCCATCCTAGGGAGGAGACAACTATCATTAACTCTATCTATATCCCTTATGATTTTATAAACCTTATTCCTGATAAATCTTACTCAATTACCACCACAACCATACCTGCAATGTGTGTGCCCACTCACTCAACTTTGGCTAAATCACCTTGAAGCGCCCTTGTCTCCCCCTCATAATTCGCAGTCCCACCCAGTTTTGTGTCATCAGCAAACTTGGAAATATTGCTTTTGGTTCCTTCATTCAAATCGTTAATAAATATTGTGGCTAGCTGGAATCCCAGCAGCGATCCCTGTGCATCCTCACGAGTTACTTCCGGCCACTTGGCAAAAGGCGCATTTATTCACATTCTCTGTATCCTGTCTGACAACCAGTTCTCCGCCCACCCAGAACACCAACTCCCACCTATCCCAAGTGCTTTAGCTTTCCCACTAATAATTGATGAAGGACCTAGTTATCAGACTGCTGGAAGTCCCAATACACCACATCCACTTGGGTCTCCCATACCTATTCTACTAACTATATTCTCTGGATGTGAGTTTGCTCGCTGAGCTGGAACGTTCATTTTCAGACGTTTCGTCACCATTCTAGGTAACATCATCAGTAAGCCTCCTACGAAGCGCTGGTGTTATGTCCTGCTTTCTATTTATCTGTTTAGGTTTCTTTGGGTTGGTGATGCCATTTCCTGTGTTGATGTCATTTCCTGTTCTTTTTCTCAGAGGATGGTAGATTGGCTCCAAATCAATATGTTTGTTGATGGAGTTCCGGTTGGAATGCCATGCTTCTAGGAATTCTCGTGCATGTCTCTGTTTGGCTTGTCCTAGGATGGTTGTGTTGTCCCAATCAAAAGTGGTGTCCTTCCTCATCTGTATGTAAGGATACGAGTGATAGTGGGTCATGTCGTTTTATGGCTAGTTGATGTTCATGTATCCTGGTGGCTAGCTTTCTGCCAGTTTGTCCAATGTAGTGTTTGTCACAGTTCTTGCAAGGTATTTTGTAAATGACGTTCATTTTGCTTGTTGTCTGTATAGGGTCTTTTAAGTTCATTAGCTGCTGTTTTAGTGTGTTGGTGGGTTTGTGACTACCAGACTACTCAGACCTCTTGGCATCATGGTAGCCCATAAACCCACCAACACACTAAAACAGCAGCTAATGAACTTAAAAGAGCCTATACAGACAACAAGCAAAATGAGCGTCATCTACAAAATACCTTGCAAGAACTGTGACAAACACTACATTGGACAAACAGGCAGAAAGCTAGCCACCAGGATACATGAACATCAACTAGCCATAAAACGACATGACCCACTATCACTCGTATCCTTACATACAGATGAGGAAGGACACCACTTTGATTGGGACAACACATCCATCCTAGGACAAGCCAAACAGAGACATGCACAAGAATTCCTAGAAGCATGGCATTCCAACCGGAATTCCATCAACAAACACATTGATTTGGAGCCCATCTACCATCCCCTGAGAAAAAGAACAGGAAATGACATCACCAACACAGGAAATGACATCAATGCAGAAAATGACATCACCAACCCAAGGAAGCCTAAACAGATAAATAGAAAACGGAACATAACGCCAGCGCTTCATCAGAGGCTCACTGATGATGTTACCTAGAATGGTGACAAAAAGTCTGAAAACTAACCTTCTAGCTCAGCGAGCAAACTCACATCCAGAACCTCAACCTGAGCTACAAATCTTCTCAAAACTCTCAACTATATTCTCAAATAACTCTGTTAGATTTATTAAGCATGATTTGTCTTTCATAAACCCATGCTGGCGTGTCCAATCCTGTTAATGCTT
This sequence comes from Stegostoma tigrinum, assembly GCF_030684315.1. Classification (NCBI taxonomy): domain Eukaryota; kingdom Metazoa; phylum Chordata; class Chondrichthyes; order Orectolobiformes; family Stegostomatidae; genus Stegostoma; species Stegostoma tigrinum. The sequence continues at coordinate 1,310,103 of NC_081368.1, read as the reverse complement.
TCCAAACATTCTGTTATATAGACTGGAGCCTTTTCCCACTACAGATGACAACTTGTCCCTAGTTCTGAGATAGCAAGAACTGCAGATGCTGGAGTCAGAAATAACAGTATAGAGCTGGATGAATGCAGCAGGCTAGGCAGCATCAGAGGAGCAGGAAAGCTGATGTTTCATGTCAGCACCTTTCTTCAGAAGTCAAATTTCTGAAGGGACCTACTTTTGTCTTCACTTCTTCTCCTCACATTTTCGTAGAAGTTTTTACGGTCAGTTTTTATGTTTACTCTCAACTCCATTATTCACCTCTGATTCAACTTTTGTCATCTTTTGCTGAATTCTAAATGCTCTCAGTCCAAACCCTGCTGCTTTTTCTGGCCATTTTATATGTCTCCTCTTTAGATCTAATGTTATCCTTAATTTCTTTTGTAAAGCATGGTGAATTGCCTTTCACCTTTTATTTTTGTGCCAGACAGGAATGAATAATTGTTGTAAATTTATGCATATGTTCTTTAAATCTGAACCACTGCATGTCCACTGTCATTCCCTTCAGTAAGGTTCCCCAATCCATCAACTTTCACCTTCAGATCCTCATAATTCCCTTGGTTTTTAAACTCAAGATCCCAGTTTCAAATTCGACTACTTCACTCTCCATCTTAATGAAGAATTTTATCATGTTATGGTTGCTCTTCCCAAGGGACCTCACTCATGCAGATTATTAATTAATCTTGTCTCATTGTACAGTGCCCAGCCTGGAATAGCCTGTTTTCCGCTTGGTTCATTATGTACTAAATGTATAAAAAGTTAACACATACACACTCAGGAAATCCTCCTCCACAATACAGTTACTAATTTGGTTTGTCCAATCTATATGTAAATAGACTTTGAGATCTGGATGTTTGTCTTATCTTTTGGCTTTCTTTAATTTCTGCTGTTGTTTTATTTTGAGGTTCTGATTTTATAACCAAAGCAGTACTGGAGAATCTGAGATAACAAGGTGCAGAGCTAGATGAACACAGCAGGCCAAGCAGCATCAGAGGAGCACAAAAGTTGACGTTTCGGGCCTAGACCCTTCATCAGAATAGGGGAAAGCGGGGAGGGTTCTGAAATAAATAGGGAGAGAGGGGGAGGCGGATTGAAGTTGGGTAGGGGGAAGATAGGTGGAGAGGAGACAGACAAGTTAAAAGAGGCAGGATGGAGCCAGTAAAGGTGAGTGTAGGTGGGGAGGTAGGGAGGATATAAGTCGGTCCAGGGAGGACGGACAGGTCAAGGGGGCGGGTTGAGTTTCGTAGGTAGGAAATGGGGGTGCAGCTTGAGGTGGGAGGAGGGGATAGGTGAGAGGAAGAACAGGTTAGGGAGGCGGGGATGAGCTGGGCTGCTTTTGGGATGCAGTGGGGGGAGGGGATGAGCTGGGCTGGTTTTGGGATGCAGTGGGGGGAGGGGAGATTTTGAAGCTTGTGAAGTCCACATTGATACCATTGGGCTGCAGGGTTCCCAAGCGGAATATAAGTTGCTGTTCCTGCAACCTTTGGGTGGCATCGTTGTGGCACTGCAGGAGGCCCAGGATGGACATGTCGTCTAAGGAATGGAAGGGGGAGTTGAAATGGTTCGTGACTGGGAGGTGCAGTTGTTTATTGTAAACCGAGCGTTGGTGTTCTGCAAAGCAGTCTCAAGCCTCCGCTTGGTTTCCCCAATGTAGAGGAAGCCACACCGTGTACAGTGGATGCAGCATACCACATTGGCGGATATGCAGGTGAACATCTGCCTGATGTGGAAAGTCATCTTGGGGCCTGGGATGGGGGTGAGGGAGGAGGTGTGGGGGCAAGTGTAGCACTTCCTGCGGTTGCAGGGGAAGGTGCCGGGTGTGGTGGGGTTGGAGGGGAGTGTAGAGCGGACAAGGGCGTTGCGGAGAGAGTGGTCTCTCCAGAAGGCAGACAAGGGTGGGGATGTAAAAATGTCTTGGGTGGTGGGGTTGGATTGTAGATGGCGGAAGTGTCAGAGGATGATGCGTTGTGTCTGGAGGTTGGTGGGGGGGTATGTGAGGACAAGGGGGATTCTCTTTTGGCAGTTATTGTGGGGGCAGGGTGTGAGGGATGTGTTGCGGGAAATGGGGAAGACACGATCGACGGCGTTCTCGACCGTTGATGGGGGGAAGTTGCGGTCCTTGAAGATCGAGGACATCTGGGGTGTGCGGGAGTGGAATGCCTCATCCTGGGAGCAGATGTGGCAGAGGCGGAGGAGTTGGGAATAGGGGATAGCATTTCTGCAGGAAGGTGGGTGGGAGGAGATGTTTTCTAGGTAGCTGTGGGAGTCAGTGGGCTTGAAATGGATATCGGTTTCCAGGTGGCTGCCGGAGCTGGAGACAGAGAGGCCCAGGAAGGAGAGAGAGGTATCGGAGATGGTCCAGGTGAACTTGAGGTTGGGTTGGAAGGTGTTGGTGAAGTGGATGAACTGTTCGAGCTCCTCTGGGGAGCAAGAGGCGGCGCCAATACAGTCATCAATGTAACGGAGGAAGAGGTGGGGTTTGGGGCCTGTGTAGGTGCGCAAGAGGGACTGTTCCTCCTATTATCTCTGCAGTACTGGAGACTGGTGACTTTGTTCACTTTTCACCGTACGCCCATATCCCTGTGCTTAAGTACACTTAACAATAAAATCTAATTGTAATTCTAAATCTAAATTGAAGTTACCCATGATCACAGTTGGTCCCTTTATTACATGTATCTTCATTCACCTGTATAATGGCTTCACTAATACCCCCACTACTGCCTGGGTGCGTACAGAAAGCCCCAACAATGTTTTCGGCCCAATAAAAACCAAAAGAACCGTGGATGCTATCAATCAGAAATGAAAACAGAAGTTGCTGGAAAAGCTCAGCAGGCCTGGCAGCGTCTGTGAAGAGAAACAGAGTTAACATTTTGGGTTCAATTTGAGTTCTGACCCGAAATGTTAACTTTGACTTCTCTTCACAGACGTTGCCAGGCCTGCTGAGCTTTTCCAGCAACTTTTGTTTTTGTTGTTAATGTTTTCTGCCCCTTTATCTTTCTTATCTCCACCAAAACAGATCCAACATCAGGATTACCCAAGCCAATACTTTTCTTCCCTTTTGCATTGACTTTATTCCACTAACAATGTCACCCCTCCTCCTCTCCCTTTAGTCTGTCCTTGCTAAATAATGAATATTCCCCTGACATTCATCCTGCAACCATGTCTCTAAGAACGATATCACAATCATTTATATCTATTCATGCTGCTAATTCAATGACCTTATTGTAAATGTTTAGACTTTTTTTTAACCTTATTAGCCAACTTAGTATTATTTTCAATGGGCCCGTTTGTTTCAAAGAACAAAGAGAAACAAAGAAACCTACAGCACAGGAACAGGCCCTTTGGCCCTCCAAGCCTGCGCCGATCAAGATCCTCTGTCGAACCTGTCATCTATTTTCTGACGGTCTGTGTCCATTTGCTCCCTGCCCATCCATGTTCCTGTCCAAATATATCTTAAAAGACGCTAACGTGCCTGCGTCTACCACCTCCGCTGGCAACGCGTTCCGGGCACCCACCACCCTCTGCGTAAAGAACTCTCCACGCATATCTCCCTTAAACTTTCCTCCTCTCACTTTGAACTCATGACAGATCGGCCGAATGGCCTGATACAGAGTGTGAATTGATTGCAACTCTACTGGTTAAATTTAGGAATTAGACTTGCGTTGGAAGAATGTCATGGAAAGAATTGATCATCAGAGGCAGCATCTCAACTCTGAAACAATCAGGAAAACTCTCTGTAGCTGCAGAATGAGATAGAACATTTCAATTATCTCCAAACTCTCCAAGAATCTCTCTTAAATTCACAGCACTTAAGTAAGTAAATACATTGTATTTATTCTAAATCAAACCTTCAACACATGCTCCTCCCCAAGAGATCAAATGGTGACATAATCTCAAAGATTTCAGGTGTGTATTCCCTCAACAGTCAGCTTGCTTTTGTTCAAATTCTGAAATAAGGATGGGAAGTGAGTACCTGTAATTATACATTTAGGAACAATAACCTTCCCTAACCTTGCAGCATAAATTCTACATTTATTGTAAAGAGAACGAAGTAAGATAGCAGGGTGATTCACCCTGTGTGCTATTTTCTGATAAACTGCTGGTGAGTGCTCTTGCGTTTGCAGTGTCAGTGTGAATTATGCCATGCTCAGCATTGTTCTACAGATTGTGTGAGATTACACACCAGAACTATAATGGCTCACCAAAAACCCTCTGGAAACTGCTTGGCTGGGTTGAAAGAAAAAGTCATTTGGGTGATAAGTGTCATGAAATTCTAATGAGCTTTGCGTCCTTCCAAACATGGTGCTTCCCCCCCCCCCACCCCACCCCCGTATACATCTGGCAAGTCTGATACATTCAATCACATCACTAACGTCCCTTTGTAATAGGAGCAGGAAGTGGAGGGCTGTTGTGGTGTAGTGGTAGTTCCCCTACCTGTGTACCAGGAGGACTGGCTTCAAATTCCACCTACACCAGAGGTGTGTGGCTCTATCTCTGAATACGTTGATTAGACAATATCTGAAAACAGAGAGTGCTGGAGAAACTCAGCAAGCCTGGCAGTCTCTGTGGAGAGCGAAACAGAGTTAACGTTTCAAGTCTAGTGTAATTCTTCTCCAGTACCAGATCCAAAACATTAACTCTTGCTCTCTCTCCCTACAGATGCTACCATCCCTGCTGAGTTTCTCCAGCAATTTCTACTTTTGTTTCAGATGTCCAGATTTTCTCTTTTTTCCAGCTATACGACAGTCCCTGACTTTTTTGGTCTGTAAAGTTTGACACGCCTTCCTGCTTCCAAATGAGATCCACTTCATCTCAATACTCAGGAGGGGCTTGAAGAAATGGTAGGTCCTGGTTTCCACGGCGATACAGTATTTCCAACTCAGGAACGAGTGTGACCTGCTGGGGCACTTCGGGGTGGTAATGTCCTCTTTTCAAACTTGCTGTTAAATGTGCTTCCACTGTCCTTTCAGGCAACACATTCCAGGTCAGAGACAGCGTCTGGGTAATAAGTAATCAAGTCACCCCCGTGCCCCCCCCCCCACAGCACGCCACTGCACCACCCCCATCCCCACCCACCCACCCTTCTCCTGGGTCTCTGACAATCACCATACGCAGGGGCTCAGCACATCCCTCCTTTCACAATAACCAAACTCCTTTAAAATTGTGAATGCCTCTGAATATCTCCATGTAACCTCTCCTAAACAACCTGTGCTCAAAGGAGAAAAGAAACCAGGCTCTGTAAACAGCAGGAGTCCCTCATCCCTGCCCAAATCTAATACGTTTTCTCCACACCGTCTCCAGCTCCTTTCTAAAAGCATGGTGCCCAGTATTGAACACAAATCTCCAGTACCTGCAAAGAATCAGCATAGGCCATGTCTAGCCTTCCTCTGGGACCTTTTGATCTCTCTGCCTATTAACTCAGAGTCTGCTTGCTGTCGTCTCTCACTGCATCCGACGAAGGGGCAGTGCTTCGAAAGCTTGTGTTTTCAAATAAGCCTGTTGGACTATAATCTGGTGTCGTGTAATTTCTGACGTTGTCCATCCCAGTCCAACACCAGAACCTCCATATCCATTAATACAGATGAGAATTCCATTGAAAACAAAAAATGTAGGAAACCACAGTGGGCCATGCAGCATCCGTGGAGAGATCAAGCTAACGTTTCGTGTCTAGATTACTCTTCATCAGAGCCGGTATCATTCGCTGTGATCTCCGGCATTTGCTGTGTTCAGTACAGATTCCAACAGCTGCTCCCACATCAAGAATTCCATAGCTTATTGCAGAGCCTTTTCGGCTGGAACAGTCCTCATCCATTACTCACAGTGGGTGGGGGGAAGCTAGGTGTGTGGGGGAGCTCGGGGTGTGGAAGAGCTCGGGGTGTGGGGGAGCTGTGGGTAGGGGAGCTGGGGGTGGGGAGCTGGGGGTGTGGGGGGAGCTAGGGGTGGGGAGCTGGGGATGGGGGTTAGGTTTCTGCCATCTTGCTTCCTGGGCAGTCTGTAAGGGACATGCTTCCTCTTGTGTAGCCGAGGAGAAGCACCTGTTTGTCCACTGGGTCACATGGATGATCCCTGGATGGCAGGCCTAACGTACGATGAATGGCTAAGGATCCTGGGATTGTACTCATTAGAGTTTAGAAGGTTGAGGGGAGACCTAATAGAAACCTACAAGATAATGTACGGCTTAGAAAGGGTGGACGCTGGGAAGTTGTTTCCGTTAGGCGGGGAGACTAGGACCCGTGGGCACAGCCTTAGAATCAGAGGAGGTAAATTTAAAACAGAAATGAAGAGACATTTCTTCAGCCAGAGAGTGGTGGGCCTGTGGAATTCATTGCCACAGAGCGCAGTGGAGGCCGGGACGTTGGATGCCTTCAAGGCAGAGATCGACAAATTCTTGATCTCAGAAGGAATCAAGGGCTACGGGGAGAGTGCAGGGAAGCGGAGTTGAAATGCCCATCAGCCATGATTTAAATGGCGGAGTGGACTTGATGGGCCGAATGGCCTTACTTCCACTCCTATGTCTTATGGTTTTGTGGGAAAGGGTGTTTGTTGTCACAGCAGTGAGCTGCCAGTTTCATTGGGGACTGTAAGACATTGTCACTGAGACTATGAGGGAGAGCTCAAGGTACAGTCTGTCTCCCTCAACATCTCAAACACCGCTCCCATCTCCCCACCAGCTCCCAATCACATCACTACAGTGGGTGGCGTTTCAGGCATTCCTCACCTTTTCAGTCATTATCTCCTCATATAACAGCTACCTTCAATGATGTGTGTACTCTACCCCCAGGCTCTCTGCTCCTGCAGTCTCTTTAACTCGAGCCATTGAGTTTATTTTGCCCCCCTGCTTATTCTTCCATCATGTCACATCCCGCTTCTCCCTGTCAAATTTCACTCGCTGTGTGGGCCGTCCAGTTCACCAGTCAGTTTCCTCCTGAAATCTGTCAGAATGGTCCATATGGCTCGTTACCTCTCTGAATTTCATCTCGTCTGTGAAAGTCAAAATTCTGCCCCGTGTACCCCAGGCCAATATCTTTAATATATGCCCCAGAAGAGTGGTCCTAATGATAACCCCAAGGAAACCATTAGCTCCTTCCAGTCTGAAAATAAACACCAGTTTCAATGGCTGTGTTAACCCGGTATCTGATCTTCATAGCCAGATTATAAAACGACATTTGATAACAAGCAGGCCGTTCAGCCCCTCCAGCCTGCTCCATGGGTCATGGTTGATCTGATATTCCTCACATCCATTTTGCTGCTCTTTCTCCCTAGTCCTTGATTCCCCGACTGATCAAGAACCTATCTCTTTCAGCTTTAAAAATGCACAAGGACTCTGCCCCCACGGCTCTCTGCGGCATGGAATTCCAAAGACTCAGAACCCTCTGAGAGAAGAAATTCCTCCTCATCTCAGACTTTAATTGGCGCACCTTTATTCAGGAACTGTGCCCTTTGGTCCTAGGCTCTCCCATGAGGGGAAATGTTCTCTCAGCATTGATCCTGTCAAACCCCTTAAGAATCGCACATGTTTCAATGAGATCACTTCTCATTCTTCTAAACTCCAGTGAGTAGAGTCCCAACCTGTTGACCCAAGAGATCTTTTTCTAAGAGGGTCTTAAAGGAGGGGAGATTTGGAGAGGAATAGGATGAGAATTGATGACCTTAGGGCCTGGTGGTACAGCAGTTACGAGGTGCTCAAGAGGCTGGATATGGAGAAGCAGAGAGATTTTGGAGGATTGTGGGACTGGATGAGATTACAGAAACAGAGAGGGGCCAAGGACAGGAAAGAATTTGGAAAGCTGGTTGAGAATTCTAAAATACCAACATTGCTTAATCTGGAGCCAATGTAGTTTATTGAGCACAAGTGATGACAGTGATTGGTCTAATTTTGGCCAGAGACAACTGGGGTTTAGATGACGCGAAGCCTCTTCCAGGGATGCCTAACCTGAAGAAGTTACCCTCCTCCCTCCGGACCAACCTCAGGGAATCTCTCTCCCATTGCAACTCTCTTGTAATACTCTTCATCTTCGGTCCGCCTCCCCCTCTCTCCCTATTTATTCCAGTTCCCTCTCCCCATCCCCCTCTCTGATGAAGGGTCTAGGCCCGAAACGTCAAAAAGCTTTTGTGCTCCTGAGATGCTGCTTGGCCTGCTGTGTTCATCCAGCCTCACATTTTATTATCTTGAGGTTTAGATGACGCTCAGTTTAGGGAGGAGAGGTGGTGGACGAGCGTTACCTTAACCCTAACCCTATCGCAGGTGTGTGCTGGAATCATTGAAGCAAAAGGTAACAAAGAGGTGAGTAAGGGTTTCAGCAGGAGGTGAGCTGAGAAGGAGGCGGAGCTGACCAAGTGTTACGGAGGTGAAAACAGGCGGTTTTAGTGATGCTGGAGATATGAGGTTAGAAACTGACTTCAGGGTCAAATGTGACACTAAGGTTGTGAACAGACTGGCTTATCTTCTTGTTAAGGACGTGAATGTAGCTGATGACCATGATCTCTGCACACTGTCCTTTCTCCAGTGCAGACTGCTACTTTCAGCTAATCAGCTTCAATATAGGCCAGAAAAAACACAATGCTATGAAATTTTGTCAAACATCTTTCAGGAGCCCATACACATCAGCTGATTGAAAGTTCATGAACACTCTTTATCGCTTCAGCATAGACCTGCGCTCTGTTTATCCAAACTATTTAACTTCAGTTGGCCTGTACTGACTTTCCGTTCTTAACTGGAATTTTCCAAATGCCAATTCATTTCAGTTTGGATTTCGGTGGTGAGAAAAATTCCAAGGTTTTGACCCAGTGATGCTGAAGGAACAGAGGTTCATTGCCAAGTCAACAGTGAGTGTCTAGTTTGCAAAGATGGCTACAGTTCATTCACTTTGTCTCCCCAAGTCATTAATATTTACTGTAAACAGCTGCACTCAGCACTGATCCCTGTGGAGTCCACTGGTGACAGGGCACCACCAGGAAAATAAACCTCCTATCCTCTCCTCACTCACTGTTACCTGATAGGGGCAGGTGTGGAGAGGTTTGTTCCCCTTGTGTGGAAGACTCTAGGTCTCAGAGTGAGGGGTTGCCCACAGAAGACAGAGATGCAGAGGAATTTCTTCTCTCAGAAGGTAGAGAATGTGTGAAATCTGTGGAATTCTAAACAGTCAGGGACTGTCGATGTTGGGTCATTACATATATTCAAGGCTGAGAGACACATTTTTATTCAGGAGGGGAATCAGGGATTCTGAGGAAAGAGCCGGAAAGTGGAGTTGAGGGCCATCAGGATCAGCTGTGATCTCAGTGAATGGCCGAACGGCTTACATCTGTTCCTATATTTTATAGCCTTATGTTCCAGGTTTGTAACGCAGTCTTCTTAGAGATGCTTTTTATCTATATTCATTCACGAGATGAGGGTGTCGCTGGCCAGGCAGCATTTATTGTCCATCCCTAATTGCCCAGGGGGCAGTTAAGAGTCAGCCACATTGCTGTGGGTCTGGAGTCACATGTAGGCCAGACCAGGTAGGGATGGCAGTTTCCTTCCCTAAAGGACATTAGTGAACCAGATGGGCATTTCCAACAATCAGCAATGGATTCATGGTCATCATTAGATTCTTAATTCCAGACACTTATTGAATTCAAATCCCACCACCTGCGGTGACAGGATTCAAACCCGAGGACATTGGTCCTGAGGGTCCTGAGGACATTGTCTGGCTCTCTGGGTTAACAGGCAGCGATAATATCACTAGGCCATTGACTCCTCTCTTGTTGTTGATTATTAACTGTCTTCTGGTATGACTGAGAGGTCGCTCTGTGTTTCTTTTTGGACAGACAACGCTGGAGATACTGAGGAGAGCAGGCAGCCTCCATGGGAAGGCCGAGGGAGAGTGTTTCTGCTCAGTGATCTCTCACTATGTTTGGATGTGAACTCTTCACTCTGAAATGTAGGCAGGCCTGAATTTGAATACACAATGAGGTGGGTGAAGTTCGGATCCACACGGCCCTGGGAATTCTGACGTCTCTGGAACAATCTGGAAGTTTGGGAATACCGGCAGTGTGGACAGGGGTAAGGGAAGCCTTGCTGACCTCCAGTTAATGGCCCAGCCAACTCCTTTGGAAACACCATTTCTGAAAGATAGGTCAGCCTGGTCTGTGGCTAACCACAGCTGGAAGGTCACTGTGTGAGCAAAGACAGTATTACCGATCCCTTGGGAAACCAGCTAAGGAAAAGATGGATCAGCTCCATGTGGGAATGGTCACTCCATCAGTTTCCTATCCTTGTGGAACATCTCCGAAAGTAGGAAGCAGTTTCAGAGGGGGAATTTCAGAGCTTTTGGCCTAAGGAAGTGCAAGCACAGCCCCCAAAGGTAGAGCGGTTAAAATAAAAATTAAAGTGAAACAATCTTTATCAAAGCTGTATTTACTCAAAAAAAGAAAAAAAAAACCACACAGATATGAGAAGCAATTCAGTAATTGTGGGTCAGCCAAACTGTTCTGAATCACTCACTTTCTTTGCTGAATCGTTTGAAGATTCTATGAATAGTTTGAAGAACAGGTGTCAATAATGCAGATGTTCCAAGTGCTTTTCATTCTGCTAATTGTTTCTATCGTATACTGCACATTGCACATTAATCTGCCTTATACCAGACACCTCACCACACAGCATCCTGCTGGTTTGAAATCCCTCACACCA
>NC_081368.1:1269398-1294398 GCF_030684315.1 Stegostoma tigrinum | reverse complement strand
GCATTAAAACAACTTTTCTTTTAATAATTTTGAATTGATATTTTTTTCAGATGAGGGTATTGCTGGCTTGGTTCAGCGTTTGTTACCCGTCCCTAGTTGCCCCTTTGAGAAGGTGGTGGTGAGCTGCCTTCTTGAACCACTCCAGGTGCTGTAGGTGACCCACGATGCCCTTAGGGAGGGAATTCCTGTTCCGGTTTTAACCCCAAAAGGGGTAGACAATTGTTTTAACATCCTGTGTTCTTTAAACTACCAGCACAGGGTGGCTCAGTGGTTAGCACTGCTATCTCACAGGGACCTGGGTTCAGCTCCACCCTCAGGTGACTGTCTGTGTGGAGTTTGCACGTTCTCCCGTGTCTGCATGGGTTTCCTCCCACAGTCCAAAGATGTGCAGGTTAAGGTGGATTGGCCGTGTTAAATTACCTGTAGTGTTCAGGGATGCGTGGGTTATAGTGTCTGGGTGGGAAGCTCCAAGGGCTGAAGGGCCTGTTTCCACACTGTAGGGATTCTATGAAATTTTCTTTACGCTGTCAGAGACCGAAGTAGAGGATTTAACACAGAGCTATAATGGAGAGAGAGAGAGAGAGAGAGAGAGGAACAGAAAGGAAGCACAACACAGGCAGTAACACAGAGGGTGAGAACTGGGTGACAAACCAACAGACAGAGAGTGGAAAAGAGGGAGACATCGGGATGATGGGGAAATGAATAAGCAACAATGTCCGGCCTAATTTGATGAAGAGAATTCAGATCTTTCACTCAATATATTCTAAGGTTTGTACACACTATCTGTTCTGTTCTCTTTACTCCATGGCTGTTAAGGAGAGACCTGATTGGATGATATAGTTTATCCACCCCAGTAACATTGCTGTAAATTCTTCCCCTTGTGATTAAATGTCAATCACATTCTTCTGAAACAAATGGAAAGCAATCGGTGTCAAGCATTTCTGTTCATGTAATGGAATCATTGCTTTGGTGTGTCTCTGCGTTTTTGACCTAAATAGTAAGTAGTCAGTGAAATATGTAAATATTTGTAACACACTGAAATTGATACACTCTGCGTAGGGAGATTGACTTTTAGCAGGGAGGCACATAACCACCCAGTCAGGCACTAAACTGGTCTCATTCTCCTCTGAGTCAGCGAGTTTGTAGGTTGAGGTTATCAGTCGAAGGTTCCCTGTGGGTGGCAGGGACTAACAACAATGAAAATAGCTTGCATTAGTATAGCACCTTGTATCGCCTCCGGAAGCCCCAAACCTCCGGACAGCAATATTTCAGTATAAATCAGGGATCAGTGTCGGGCCCTCTGCTGTTCATGGTCAACGCAAATGATTTGGAGGAAAACGTGGCTGGTCTAATTAGTAAGTTTATGGGTGATACAAAGGTTGGTGGAGTTGTGGATAGTGAGGAGGATCATCAACGGATACAGCAGGATATAGATTAGTTGGAGACGTGGGTGGAAAAATGGTGGATGGGGTTTAATCCAGACAAATGTGAAATGATGCATTTTGGAAGGGCAAGTACAGATAGAATTTATACAGTAAATGGCAGGGCCCTTAGGAGTATTGCTATGCAGAGGGATCTGGGTGTGTAGGTCCACAGATCACTGAAGGCAGCAGCTCAGGTAGATAAGACAGTAAAAAAGGCCTATGGCATGCTGGCATTCATTGGAAGGGGCATGGAGTAAAAGGATAGACAATTAATGTTGCAGCTTTATAGAACTTTAGTTTGGCCACACAGGGAATGTTGTGTACAGTTCTGATCACCACACTACCAGAAGGATGTAGATGTTTTGGAGAGGGTACAGAAAAGGGTTACCAGGATGTTGTCTGGTATCGGGGACTTTAGCTATGAAGAAAGTTTGTTTTCACTGGAATGCAGGACATTGATGGGTGACCTGATAAAAGTTTATAAGATTAGGAATGACATAGATAGAGTGGAAATCATGAGGCCGGGGGGAGGGGTCAATTACTAGGGGACACAGGCTGAAGGTGCAAGGGGGGGACGTTTAAAAGTGATGTGCGAGGCAGGTTTTTCACACAAAGGGGGCTGAGTGTCTGGAACGCGCTGCCGGAGGAGGTGGTGGAAGCAGACACAATAGCAACGTGCAGGAAATACCTGGACAAATTACATGAACAGGAAGGGAGTGGAGGGATATGGATCGAAGACAGTTTTAGTTTGGAAGCACAAAATGTGTTAGTTCAGGCTTGGAGGGCCGAAGGGCCTGTTCCTGTGCTGTATTATTCTTTGTTTTAATCACTGGCATTGGTATGTCAAATGCAGCAAACTTATAACCAGCAATATCCACCAAAAATCGCTGAACACAACAAACAGAGATAACGAAGTGTGGAGCTGGATGAACACAGCAGGCCAAGCAGCATCTTATAGAACACAGAACATTACAGCAGAGTACAGGCCCTTCGGCCCTCGATGTTGTGCCGACCTGTCATACCAATCTCAAGCCCATCTAACCTACACTATACCATGTACGTCCATATGCTTATCCAATGACAACTTAAATGTACCTAAAGTTGGCGAATCTACTACCGTTGCAGGCAAAGCGTTCCATACCCTTACTACTCTCTGAGTAAAGAAACTACCTCTGACATCTGTCCTATATCTTTCACCCCTCAATTTAAAGCTATGCCCCCTCGTGCTCGTCATCACCATCCTAGGAGAACAAAAGCTGATGTTTCGGGCCTAGACCCTTCATCAGAGAGAGAGAGTGTTCATCCAGCTTCACACTTTGCTTTCTTGGATTCTCCAGCATCTGCAGTTCCCATTATCACAACAAATAGAGAATCACTTTCCGTAAGTGACTGTGAAAGACTCAGTTGAACTCCCAGTCCAGACAGACTTGCGAAGTTTCAATCTCAACTGACAGAAAGCATGGGCAGAGCACTGCACCAACAGACCCACAGAGCTCAGGGAGAGCCGCACTGCCGGAGGGTCAGTGCTGAGGGAGTTCTGCACTGTCGGAGGGTAAGTACTGAGGGAGCGCCGCTCTGTCGGAGGGTCAGTGCTGAGGGAGCGCCGCTCTGTCGGAGGGTCAGTGCTCAGGGAGCGCCGCACTGTCAGAGGGTCAGTGCTGAGGGAGTGCCGCACTGTCGGAGGATCAGTGCTGAGGGAGTTCTGCACAGTCGGAGGGTCAGTGCTGAGGGTGCGCCGCTCTGTCGGAGGGTCAGTGCTGAGGGAGCTCCGCACTGTCGGAGGGTCAGTGCTGAGGGAGTGATGCACTGCCGGAGGGTCAGTGCTGAGGGAGTGCTGCACTGTCGGAGGGTCAGTGCTGAGGGAGTGCCGCACTGTCGAAGGGTCAGTGCTGAGGGAGTGCCGCACTGTCGGAGGGTCAATGCTCAGGTATCACCGCACTGTTGCAGGGTCAGTGCTCAGGGAGTGGGCACTGTCGCAGAGTCAGTGCTGGGGGAGTGGGCACTGTCGCGGGGTTTGTGCTGAGGGAGTGGGCACTGTCGAAGGGTCAGTGCAGGGGTTGGGGTGAGGGTGTGCGGTCAGGGACTTCCATTCCAGAAAAAACCCTCCACCAAATCAGCGTTTCTCCCTCCCATCCTCCTGTGTTCCATACAGCTGCAGCCAATCTAACCATTCCTCATAACCGGCACTTTCCAGGCAACATCCTCAAAATCTTCTACTTACTATTTCTCGTACGAATAAATCTTTCTTACAGAGCAGTGGCCAGAACTAAACACAGTCCTTCACCTATGGTTTATTTAATGTTTTACACTGTTTCAACATAACCTCTCGGCTCTTATAAATTATTCCTCAATTAATAAAAGCAAGAATCCCATATGCTTTCTTAACTGCTGTACCTTCAGAGATGACTGGACATGCTCTTCACAGTCCGTTTGCTCTCTTACACTATTCTGTGTCCTACTATTAATTGCGTATTCTGTTGCATTCTGTTAATACTGTCCAAATTCATTAGATAACACTCCTCCAGGGTGAACTCCAATTGGCTTCTAACTTCAGTGTAATCAGGTGATGCTGATTGGCTGACATGAGGAAGATCTGCAACTGTGCAGTCACTGCTTCTAGAAGCTGGTTTGCAGAGGGGCTGTTGCCAAGTGATAGTTCAATCCAAAATACTCCCTCAGTGTTTCCCTCCCTCCTCTAACCAAACAAAATGGCACACAGACACTGCTGTGAGGGCCAGAAGCATTGGGAAAGGGAGAGATCCTGGGAATTGAGTGAGAGAAGTCCTACCTTAGGTGTTCGCAGCGATGAGTAAGGGTAAGTGTTGAGTGCATTTTCCTAAACAGCTTGTTGGGGATAGAAGTGCCAGTCCGAGGGGTTAAATGCTGTGAGATGTGGAAGATCTGCGATTCTTCCAGTGTCTCGGACGACTACATCCGCAGGAAATGCACCCAACTGCAGCTCCTTGCAGACCACATGGATAGGCTGGGGAGGCAATTGGATGCGCTTAGGAGTATGAGGATAGCGGAAAGCATCATAGACAATAGGTTCAGAGATGCAATGACACCCAAGGTGCAGGCAGATAGATGGGGGACAGCTAGAAGGGGCAGGAATCCCCCCTATGGTGGTCCCCCTCTCTAACAAGCATGCCGTTTTAGATTCTGTTGGCGGGGGTGTGGTGCGGTGAGCCATCAGGGGGTAATACCAGCATCGGCCTGACTGGTAGCACCACGGCTGGCTCTGTTCTTAACAAGGGAAGGACAAAGAGCTCTAGAGCAGTATTATAGGGGACTGTACAGTTAGGGGTACAGACAGGCACTCCTGTGAAGATGAAAGAGACTCCAGGATGGTATGCTGCCTCCCTGGTGCCAGGATCCAGGCAGAAAGTATTCTGAAGGGAGAGGTGATCAGCCAGATGCTGTGGTACACATCAGTACGAATAGCTGAGTGACGAGGTCCTGCAGCAGCAGTTCAGGGAGCTAGGCAGAAAGTTAAAAAGCAGGACCTCCAAGATTGTAATCTCGGGGATTACCCCCATACCACGTGCCAGTGAGGCTAGAAAGAGGAGGACAGTACAGCTCAACACGTGGCTAAACAGATGGTGTAGGAGGGAGGGTTTCAGATATCTGGGCCATTGAGATCTCTTCCAGGGCAGGTAGGATCTGTACAAGAAGGATGGGTTGCACCTAAACTGGAAGGCATAAATATTCTGGCTGGAAGGGTTTTCTAGTGTCACTCGGGAGGATTTAAACTAGCTTGGCAGGGGTAAAGGAATCAATACAAAGGTGAATGGGCTGAAAGGGAACTCGAGAATAGGGCCAGTAAGGCTGAGAGGAAGACCAGGCAGAGTGTGCTTGCTGATCACAGTGGGTCTGATGGACTGAAATGCATCTGTTTCAAAGTGAATAGTGTAATGGATGAGGCAGATGAACTTAGAACTTGGATTAGTACTTAGAACTATGATGTTGTTGCTATTACAGAGGCTTGGTTATGGGAGGGACAGGATTGGCAGCTTAACGTTCCAGGACGCAGATGTTTCAGGCAGGATAGAGGGGGGTATAAAAGGGATGAGGGAGTTACACTACTTGCTCAGGGGAACATCACTGCTGTACTGCGGGAGGACACCTCGGATGGCTCATACAGTGAGGCAATATGGGTAGAGCTCAGGAATAGGAAGTGTGTAATCACAATGTTTGGGGTTTACTATAGGCCTCCCAGCAGCCAGTGGGAGATAGAAGAACAGATGTGTAGGCAGATTTTGGCGAGATGAAAAAGTAACTGGGTTGGTGTCATGGAGGATTTTAACTTTCCATTAACTGACTGGGACTCACTTAGTGCATGGGACTTGGACGGGACAGAGTTTGCAAGGAGCATCCAGGAGGGACTTTTACAACAGTATGTAGATACCCCAACTAGGAAAGGGGCAGTACTGGACCTAGAACTGGGGAATAAGCCTGGCCAGGTAGTCAACATCTCAGTAGGTGAGCAGCTCGGGAACAGTGGTCACAATTCAGTAAGCTTTAACGTACTGATGGATGAAAATAAGTGCAGTTGTCAGGTGAAGGTGCTAAATTGGGGGAAGGCTAATTACAACAATATTAGGCAGGAACTGAAGAATGTGGATTGGAGGCAGATTTCTGAGGGCAAATCAACATTTGGTATGTGGGAGGTTTTCAAGTGTAAGTTGCTGGGAACTCAGGACTGGCACGTTCTGTGGGGCTGAAGGATAAGTATGGCAAGTTTAGGGAACCTTGGATAACGAGAGATATTGTGAGCCTAATCACAAAGAAAAAAGAAGAATTTGTCATGGCTAGGAGGCTGGGAACACACGAAGCAAGGGTGGGATACAAGGCAAGTTGAAAGAAACTTAAGCAAGGAGTCAGGAGGGCTAAATGGGGTCATGAAAAGTCATTGGCCAACAGCATTAAGAAAAATCCCAAGGCTTTTAATACATCTTTAAACAGCAAGAGGGTAGCCAGGCAGAGGGTTGGCCCACTCAAAGACAGGGAAGGGAATTTATATGTTGAGCGAGAGGAAATCAGTGAGGTATTAATGAGAGATAGCAGAACTGCAGATGCTGGAGTCAGGGATAGCACAGTGTAGAGCTGGAGGAACGCAGCAGGCCAGGCAGCATCAGAGGAGCAGGAAAGTTGACGTTTCAGGTCAGGACCCTTCTTCAGAAATGTGTAGGAGGAAGGGGGATCTGAAATAAATAGAGAGGAGGGGTGGGGCAGGGAAAGGTAGGTGGGATGATGATAGGTGAGTACAGGTAGACAGTGGTGGGGATTGGTCAGTGAGGTGGGAGGAGCGAATAGGTGGGCGAGAAGGTTGTGTCAGGTCAAGGAGTTGGGGATGGGAGGGTGAGTTGGTCATGGGATGAAGCCGGGGCGAGGGAGATTTTAAAGCTGGTGAATTCCAGCCATTGGCCTGTTGGCTCCTGAGGTGGAAAATGAGTATTAAATGAGTACTTTGCGTCAGTATTCACCATAACAAAGGACTTGGTGGGTGATGAGTCTGGGGAAGGGTGCGTAGATAGTTTGGGCCTTGTTGAGATCAAAAGGGAGGATGCTTTGGTGGTCTTGAGAAACATTAAGTAGATAAGACCCCAGGGCCTGATGGGATATACCGCAGAATACCTGAGAGAGGCAAGGGAGGAAATTGCTGGGGCTTTGAGAAAAATCTTTGTATCCTCACTGGCTATAGGGGAGGTCCTAGAGAATTGGAGAATAGCCAGTGTTGTTCCTTTGTTTAAGAAGGATTGCAGGGATAATCTAGCTAATTACAGGCTGGTGAGTCTTATGTCAGTGGTAGGGAAATTACTGGATAGGAATCTTCGAGATGGGATTTACTCCCACCTGGAAATAAATGGGCTTTTAGCGAGAGGCAATGTGGTTTTGTGAAGGGGAGGTCATGTCTCATTAAATTAGTTGAGTTTTTTGAGGAAGTGATGAAGATGATCGATGAGGGTAGGGCAGTGGAAGTTGTCTACATGGGCTTCAGTAAGGTCTTTGACAAGGTCCGTCATGGCAGGCTGATACAGAAGGTAAAGCTGCACGGGGTCAGAGGTGAGCTTGCAAGCTGGATAAAAAACTGGCTCGGTCATAGAAGACAGAGGGTAGCAATGGAAGGGTGCATTTCTGAATGGAAGGCTGTGACTAGTGGTGTTCCTCAGGGTCAGTGTTGGGACCTTTGCTATTTGTAATCTATATAAATGATTTGGAGGAGAGTGTAACCAGTCTGATTAGTAAGTTTGCGGATGACTCAAAGGTTGGTGGAATTATGGATAGCGATGAGGACCGTCAAAGGATACAGTAGGATATAGATCAGTTGGAGACATGGGCAGAGAGATGGTAGATACTGTTTAACCCAGAAAAATGTGAGGTAATGCATTTTTGGAAGGTCTAAACCAAGTGGAAAATATACAGTAAATGGCAGAACCCTTCAGTGCACTAACTGGCAGAGGGATCTGGGTGCACAGGTACACGAGTTACTGAAAGTGGCAACACAGGTGGAAAAGCTAGTCAACAAGGTATATGGCATGTTTGTTTTCATCGGCTGAGGCATGAAGTTTAAAATTGGAAGTAATGTTGCAGCTTTACAGAGCCTTAGTTAGGCCGCATTTGGAATATTGTGTTCAATTCTAGTCACCACACTACCAGAAGGATCTGGTGGCTTTGGAGAGGGTACAAAAAAGATTTACCAGGAATTGGCCTGGTATGGAGGGCATTAGCTATGAGTAGAGGATAGAGAGACTTGGGGCCACCTGATAGAGGTCTACAAGACTATGATGGGCATGGACAGACTGGACCGTCAGAAGCTTTTTCCCAGGGTGGTAGAGTCAGTTACTAGCGGGCATAGGTTTAAGGTGTGAGGGGCAAGGTTTAAAGGTGATGTCTGAGGCAAGTTTTTTTTTATACAGAGTGGTGGGTGCCTGGGACTCGCTGTCGGGGGAGGTAGTAGAAGCGATAGTAACTTCTAGAGAGTGTCTTGATAAATATACGAACAGGATGGGAATAGAGGGATACAGTCTCTGGAAGTGTAGGGGGTTTTAGTTGTGATGGGCAGCATGTCGGTGCAGGCTTAGAGGGCCGATGCGCCTGTTCCTATGCTGTAATTTTCTTTGTTCTTTGTTCTAAATAAAGGATGAACTCATAGAGTCTGCTAAAGAAAGACTCTAAAAATAACACATCCCAGAGCCACCCAGGGGGCAGGTTACTTTAGGTAATGTGAACACAGTGGAATTTCATATTCAGTTTGAGAGTGAGGAATTAGGTTCAACTGAAAAATAAAAGCAACTACAAGGGCATAAAGTCAGTGTTGGTAAAAGTGTAGTGAGTAAATACATTAAATGATAAATAGTACAACAGTATTGGCAGGCATTTCAGGAGCTATTTTAACCAAAGGGAGAGGAGGTGAACTGCCTGAGGCAGGCATTCAGAGACAGGTTCATTGGAGCTGATTGGAATTAGTTCATATTCTACTGCAGAGAAAGCAGTGAGGTATTGGTGAATCTCTGGTAATTAGTTAATATCCTTTCTATTCTTAAATTTTAACATGAAAACAAGAGTAGACTATACACTCCACCTTTCAATACATCACCATTCAATATGATCATGGCTGATTGAACACATCACCGCTTTTGACCCACCCCATCCTCATCTCCATGGCCCTGTACATCACTAACAATCAGAAATGGATGAATATCTACCTCAAACAGACTTAGGAGCTGAGCCTCCACAGAACCCTTTTGCAGAGAATTCCATAGGTTCACAATAAACACATTTCACCTTAACTCGAACCCAAGTGGCTTCACCTGTGTTTTTGGTTTGTTAGGCTCTGGACGCCCCACCCTGGGCCTTCCGTGTCTGTTACTTTCAGTGTTTTGTAGGTTTCAGTGAAGTCACATCTCATTCTCCAAAAGCCAAATTTGCCCAAGCTCTATCTTGGATGAAGGAGTGGAAAGGTGGATTAGCAAGTTCGCAAACAATATTAAGGTGGGTCGCATTGTGGACAGTGCAGAGGGTTGTTCTAGGTTACAATGGGACACTGATAGGATGTAGAGCTGGGCTGAGCAGTGGCAGATGGAGTTTAACCCTGAAAAGTGTGAGGTGATTCATTTTGGAAGAACAAACTTGGAAACAGAATACAGGATCAAGGGAAAGATGTGTGGACGAGTAGAGGGATCTTGGGGTTCATGTTCACAGTTCCCTGAAGGCTGCCACCCAGGTGGATAGAGTTGTTAAGAAGGCATATGCTGTGTTAGCTTTCATTAATAGAGGGATTGAGTTCAAGAGCTGTAAAGTTATGCTCCAGCTATACAAAAGCCTGGTTCGGCCACATCTGGAGTATGGTGTCCAGTTCTGGTCGCCTCATTACAGGAAAGATGTGGAAGTGTTAGAAAAGGTGCAGAGGAGATTTACCAGGCTATTGCCTGGAATGGAGGGAAGGTCTTACAAGGAAAGGTTGAGATAGCTAGAGCTTTTCACTTTAGAATGACAAACGATGAGAGCTGACTTGATAGAGGTGTACAAAATGATCAGAGGTATAGATAGAGAAGACAGACAGAGACTTTTTCCTAGGGTGGAGGTAGCTATTATGAGGGAACATAGTTTTAAAGTGAAAGGAGGTAGATATCGGGGAAAAGTCAGAGGTAGGTTCTTTACTCAGAGAGTGTTGTGGGGTGGAAGGCATTGCCAGAGACGGTAGTGGAGTCAGCCTCATTGGGGCATTTAAGCGGCTGTTAGATAGGCATATGGATGACAGTATAAGGTAGGGGAGGAGGTTAGATAGACCTTAGGTTTCGGGCAAAAATTCGGCACAACATTGTGGGCCGAAGGGCCTGTACTGCACTGTTTTGTGTTCTATGTTCTGTCTTCATTGCTATCTCAGGAACACATCTGATCAATCTTCATTGCACTCTCTCTCTTTGCTAATAATATCTTCCCTGGGATATGGGCACCAATATGGCACACAGCACTCCGTGTTTTGTCTAGCCAAGCTCCTATACATTTGAAGGAAGTCATCACTGCTTTTGTACTCAAATCCACTTGCAATAAAGTCAAATATTCCATTAGCCTTTTCAGTAGCTTGCTGCGCATGCATATTAGCTTTCAGTGACCTATCAACAAGGACACCCAGGTCCCTTTGTGTATTTACTCTTTATGATCACTTTCAAATTAAGAAATATTTTGTGCATCTGTTTCTCCTCCCAAAGTGAATGCTTTTTTCCACATTTCATTCCATGTTCTTACCTGATAACTGGGCCTGTCAAATCATCTCATTTACATCTTCCTCACACATTCTCACTGAGCTTTACACAATCTGCAGCATTCGGAATTATCCATTTGGGCTCCAGATTCAAATCATTGATGGATATCATGAAGAGCTGGGACATAGTCACCCTGGCCGTTCCAGCACCAATATCAAAATGACCCATTTATTCCTGCCCTTAGTCCATGCCAATACATTCTCTCCTAGTCCATGTGCTTTGATCTTTCTAATATGCTGTGATGACTCATCCTTAAAGATTCTCTTTTTTTCTAGTTATTTGTGGGATGTGGGAGTCACTGGCTGAGCCCAGCATTTATTGCCCATCCCTAGTTGCCCCTAGAGAAGGTGGTGGTGAGCTGCCTTCTTGAACCGCTGCAGTCCATGTGCTGTGGGTTGACCCACAATGCTAATAGGGAGGGAATGCCAGGATTTTGACCCAGTGACAGTGAAGGAACGATGATATATTTCCAAGTCAGTACATTAAGTGATTTGGAGCGGAACCTGCAGGGGGTGGTGTTCCCATGTACCTGCTGCCCTTGTCCTTCTGGATGGAAGTGGTCGTGGGTTTGGAAGATGCTGCCTGAGGGTCTGAGATGCAGTGCATCTTGTAGATGGTACACACTGCTGCTACTGAGCGTCGGTGGTGGAGGGAGTGGATGCTTGTGGATGTGGCATTAATCAAGCAGCTGCTTTGTCCTGGATGGTGCCAAGCTTCTTGAGTGTTGTTGGGGCTGCACCCATCCAGGCAAATGGGGAGTATTCCTTCTCACCCCTGACTTGGTCAGAAATCACACAACACCAGGTTATAGTAAGAGTTACCAAGGTGTGGGGCTGAATGAGCACAGCAGGCCAAGCAGCATCTTAGGAGCACAAAAGGTAGGTGGCCTGCTGTGTTCATCCAGCCACACACCTTGTTATCTCAGATTCTCCAGCATCTGCAGTTCCTACTATCTCTCTCACCCCAAGTTATAGTCCAACAGGTTTATTAGAAAACACAACCATTTGGAGTATTTCTCCTTCTCCAGGTGTTAGTGAGCAAGGGAGTATGAGACACAGAATTTACTGGTGAAAGATCAAGGGTCACACCATTGATGAGGAGGTATTAAACAAACCTGACATGCTATTAAATCTATAATGGATTCGGAGGTTTTAATTGATTAATATGTATATGTAAATCCCCAAATTCCTTTCAAGTCACTGCTCTGAGAGAACTAAAGGTTTTATCAGTGTAAAGAAGAGGTGACCTTTTGGGTCAGACAATGCATGTTAGGTGTGAGGCCTTGTTTAGAATTGGTTTGTGTTTTAGTTTGTCATCAGACTGGTTTTATTTCTAAAGTAGGGATTTATAAAAAGCCATATTGCCTGACTGTCTATAAAATGCGTGCTTTTTGCATAACATAAAATGTAAATGCAAATACAAATTCAACCCATAGATTCAAGTATGTGTGCGTGCGCGTGTGTGTGCGTGTGCCTGCGCGTGTGCGTGCGCGTGTGTGTGCGTGTGCCTGCGTGTGTGCGTGCGCGTGTGTGTGTGTGTGTGCCTTGCGTGTGTGCGTGCGCTTGTGTGTGCGTGTGCCTGCGTGTGTGCGTGCGCGTGTGTGTGCGTGCCCGTGTGTGTGCGTGAGTGCATTGGTGTGTGTGTGTTTGTGTGTGTGCATATGCACATATATGTGTGTGAGAGTGTGTGCGTGTGCGCATGTGTGTGTGTGCGAGGGTGTGTGTGCGCGCACATGTGTACGTCCGTGCGTGTGTGCATATGTGAGGGGGTGGGTAGGCGGTGTAAGAGTGGGATTAGGCTGTTGAGCTTGATGATCAGCCATGATCATCCAGAATGATGCAGCAGGCTTGAGGGGTTGAATGGTCCCTTCTTCGCTGGTCCTGTGGGACGGGAACACACCTCCTATGTTCTACCCCATGCAACAAGACCCCCAATCCGGCCTGTCAAACGGGGAGCTAACATTCCCTCTCTCTGCCAGGTCAGGACAAGCATCAGGAACCATGCACACTGGCAGCCCCGCACTGGCAGTCCTGCACTGGCAGGCACACACTGGCAGTCCTGCACTGGCAGCTCCACACTGGCAGTGCTTCCTCTGGTGCTGGTGCCAGGGATCCCTGCTACTCCGGGATTTCCCTGCAGGCACGGGTATCGGGGAGAGCATCACCCTTGGGCTGTGTTGGTGGTTAATGGGCAACTTTGGGTCAGTATGGTGCAGCATGATCTGACTGGGCCCCATGGGAAAAGCCCCTTCAACTAAAATACCAGAAGATGGCACCCGTTAATTTGCCTTTTGGTGTTTGTGAAATAAACTTCTGTTTTTAAAGAAACTCTTTGGCTCCAGTAACTGAACACTGGTGTTAACCAAACAGCTTTGAAGAAATGGTGATCAACATAATTTGTATTCGGCATCAGACCAACCTACCCTCGGACCTGCATGGACGGGCTGGCATACATTTCAGCTACAGCGATGGGATCAGCACGAGGGGGTGGGGTTATCACGGTGGGGAAGAGTTGGCTTGGAGTGGGGGCGCTGGCCTTGGGTTGGTATGTAGTGATAGGGGGTGAACACCAAGCCGGGTATTCACACCTGGCTCTTGTAACCCTCAGACACTCACAGGCCCAGAGAGAACATGGAGGAATGTGGGATCAGACTTATCCTGCTGCAGAGGTGCAACCTGACACTGCTACCCAGATTGGTTTGAATAAAAACCTGTGCTCGTGGATATGTGTGCTTATTTTTTGTATCTTAGAGTTTGAGAATGAAGCATTATAATCCGACCCTACATTGATTCCTGATTAGATTTCATAGACAAACCAACAATGCTGAGGTATTTAACTATCACAACATTCAGCTTTCCTTTTTATACTTTATTTAGAATGCAACAAAACATCAATTAATATATTACTTTACTGCTACAAAAAAGTCAGGTTCATTAGTTTACACCATGTATACAGCACAGCGTGCCCCCGGTGTAACCAGCACAGTGTTCCCCTGGGGACACCCAGCACAGCGAGCCCCCGAGTGTACCCGACACAGCGTGCCCCCGAGCGAACCCGGCACAGCGTGCCCCCAGGGGTACCTGGCACAGCGTGCCCCCAGGTGTACCCGGCACAGCATGCCCCCAAGCGTACCCGGCACAGCGTGCCCCTAGGGGTACCCGGCCGTGCCCCTGGGTGTACCCAGCACAGCGTGCCCCTGGGTGTACCCGGCACAGCATGCTCCCGAGCGTACCCGGCACAGCATGCCCCCAGGGGTACCCGGCACAGCGTGCCCCCAGGGGTACCCGGCACAGCATGCCCCCAGGGGTACCCGGCACAGCATGCTCCTGAGCGTACCCGGCACAGCGTGCCCCCGGGGTACCCGGCACAGCATGCCCCCAGGGGTACCTGGCACAGCATGCCCCCAGGGGTACCCGGCACAGCGTGCCCCCAGGGGTACCTGGCACAGCATGCCCCCAGGGGTACCCGGCACAGCATGCTCCCGAGCGTACCCGGCACAGCGTGCCCCCAGGGGTACCTGGCACAGCATGCCCCCAGGGGTACCCGGCACAGCATGCTCCCGAGCGTACCCGGCACAGCGTGACCCCAGGGGTACCTGGCACAGCATGCCCCCAGGGGTACCCGGCACAGCATGCCCCTGGGTGTACCCGGCACAGCATGCCCCTGGGTGTACCCGGCACAGCGCGCCCCCGAGTGTACCCAGCACAGCGTGCCCCTGGGTGTACTCGGAACAGTGTGCCTCTGGGTTACCCAGCACAGTGTGCCCCCGCGTGTAGCCAGTATTGAGTACATCGTGTATACCGGGTATGCACTGATTGAAGATGTGCCAAGAACAATTGGCCCTGAGTGTACAGATTACAGTGTGCACCAGCTCTAACAGGCTATTTCTGTAAGGTTGGCAATTACTTTTTAAAAAAGACTATAGAAAGGTATATTCTTCATTTAATATCAATATTGTGACCTATTATAAATTTCGGGTGACTACATCTGACAATCCGTGACAATGCTGCTGTTTGCAATACTTACACCCTCACTAGTGGAGATAACTAATTGGGGCTGTAAAAACACGCTGTGTGTCTCCCTGAAACCCTGAGATTACCCAGAACGTTCCGCCAACTGGAGGTTACCAGGTGCTTAAAGGCCCAGTTAAAACCCACATTCCCCTCTGATAGAGGTCAATAAGGTTTTAGTAAAATCAAGCCTTTGCTTCCCATTAATCCTCATTTCCCATCAGCAGTATTCAGTAAGTTTTGGATGATTAGATCTTGTGAAGAATAGAAATGACAAGAACAAAGCTGGTGCTGGGATTCATTAGGCAGAGCATCTTTAATTAATTCATTTGGTGGGCCTAGCCTGATGGATTTAGTGACCCAGGCAGGGGCACACTTTGTGCAGGAGAGAGTGCTACATGCAGATCTCTCCACCCGACAGTAAAACATTTACAATCCCTGGTGTTCCCCAAACTTTGCCCAACTCCTCATGACACCAGATCCCAATCCCCTAGCATCCTGCCAAATGTCTCGATATCAGGAGTGTGTCCTGTACCTAGTGAAACTGGGCTGAACAGAGATGCAACTGGTACCTCACTGAACTAGGCATGGACAAGCAGAGAGCATTTCCCCAGCTCTGCGCGTTTGACAACTGGTAAAAACAAAGTCCAAATAAAATGCAAAAATGTAAAACAAACTATGGATCATTTCCAACACCCACTTGGTTTATCGATCAGATTATCAGCAGTTGACCAAAAAATGTTGCCCAAAAAATGAGAATTATTTGGTAACACGCCCTGAGCTCTTGTGAACCAGTAGATGGGGCTGCGGGACTGTAAATGTTCAGCCTGAGATCACACAGTCAAACACACGCGGCTGAGACAGGGGAAAGAGGTCAGAAAAATATTAACACAGAAAGTGCTGACTAAGAGCAGCAGCATCGATGGAATGAGACACAGATTGAATGTTCCAGTGATCCATCTTCAGAATTGTCCTGAAGAAAAAACACCCAGTTCAGAGTTGCCATGGCAACACTTCAACCAATCGCAGTCCACTTGCCAAATAATCAGCATTCTCCCTGCACCACGCAGTATAAATCTTGTTTTCCTTTTGTTTTGCATTCTTGCAAAATGGTTCTGATGAAGTGAGATGGAAAAAATTTAAATAGGTGTGTCTTTTCTCAGCAGTCTTCAGTTTTGAGGTCTTCAGTTGCTTTAAATAATAAATATTATGAGAGTTCAGCAAGTAATATCTGTAAATCAATTTAAGCATGATTCTCTCTGAGTAAATAACACATCAATCGTGGGGAGATTTCTTAATCAACTTGGATGTATTTTTATCCCTTTCAGATACCCACCATAGCCCCATCCCTCCCTTTCTCTGGAATCCCTTCTAGCTCCTGAACCTGGTACCACAGTTTGGCCAATTCGGATCTCCATGGGTCCGATGCTCCAAATTTCGTGGCTGCCAAAAAGTCGGGAATTCCTGCTTGAGTCTCAGTGTCAGATCTTACTGGATAATGTTTCTGTGTAACACCTGGAGATGGTTTTTATCTGAAGAGTTTTTGAAGAGTTTCCACATTTCTGTAGGCCCTGAATTGTGCATTTGCAGGAGCGGATTTACAACTTGAGAAAAGGCGTCGCCTGTGGTTGCCTTGGACTCTCAGTACCTGAAGTGATACAATCAAACTCCTCAATGAAGGCCCACTCACTCACACAAAGGCTTCAAATGACAATTGAACTCTCTGTATTTCCCTGATCGGAGAATACTCCAGGCTAAGGCCTGGCAAAGTCAGAGTCAAGGACTTGATGCTTACTGTCCATTAGCCACTTAGCACCAACTCAACCCTCAACCACTCCCAAAATGTTCACAGCTTCTGCTTCTCTGACAGATGCACACCCCAGTCTCAGGTTGACGCCAGGAGCACATGAGTAGAAGGACAAGGTGCAGCTCAGAAACAATGTGTTGTGAAATGGATGGGAAGGAGCCAGCAGCGTGAGGAGCGGTTCACTGAGATAGTGCAGTAATGGGCTAGAGTGCGACAGTGCAGAGGGATAAACAAGGAGTCGAGGAAAGGCAGGCAGCTCAGGCTAATACCAGTAAATGTCCTTCTGCCTCTGAGGGGCTTGTAAATCTGCAGAGGAAATTAAAAAAATTTACATTAGGCAATTCTACGATTTGACATCCGTCTTCGAATTTCCCTGATAATAATGTTGAATAAAGAGGCTAATATTAAGAACACTGTCAAACTAACATCCTCAAAAATGAAAAAAAGGTCAGTACTGAGGGGGCTCCGCACTCTCGGAGGGTCAGTGCCGAGGGAGAGCTGCACTGTCGGATGGTCAGTGCTGAGGGAATGGGCACTGTCAGTGGGTCAGTGCTGGGACAGCGGGCACTGTCGGAGGATCAGTGCTGAGGGAGCTCCGCACTGTCAGAGGGTCAGTGCTGATGGAGCGCCGCACTGTCGGAGGGTCAGTACTGAGGGAGTAGGCACTGTCGGATGCTCAGTGCTGAGGGAGAGCCACACTGGTGGAGGGTCAGTGCTGAGGGAGCGCCGCACTGTTGGAGGGTCAGTGCTGAGGGAATGGGCACTGTCAATGGGTCAGTGCTGAGAGAGCGAGCACTGTCGGAGGATCAGTGCTGAGGGAGCTCCGCACTGTCAGAGGGTCAGTGCTGAGGGAGAGCTGCACTGTCGGAGGGTCAGTACTGAGGGAGTGTCGCACTGTCGGAGGGTCAGTACTGAGGGAGCGGGCACTGTTGGAGGGTCAGTGCTGAGGGAGTGCTGCACTGTTGGAGGGTCAGTGCTGATGGAGCGCCGCACTGTCAGAGGGGCAGTACTGAGGGAGCGGGCACTGTCGGAGGGTCAGTGCCGAGGGAGTGCCGCGCTGTTGGAGGGTCAGTGCTGAGGGAGCGCCGCACTGTTGGAGGGTCAGTGCTGAGGGAGTGGGCACTGTCGGAGGGTCAGTGCTGAGGGAGTGGGCACTGTTGGAGGGTCAGTGCTGATGGAGCGCCGCACTGTCGGAGGGTCAGTGCTGAGGGAGCGCCGCACTGTCGGAGAGTCAGTGCTGAGGGAGTGCCGCACTGTCGGAGGGTCAGTGCTGAGGGAGCGCCGCACTGTTGGAGGGTCAGTGCTGAGGGAGTGGGCACTGTCGGAGGGTCAGTGCTGAGGGATTGGGCACTGTTGGAGGGTCAGTGCTGATGGAGCGCCGCAGATGGAACTGTATGGTAAATGGAAAATTCCTGGGGAAAATTGCTACACAGAGAGATCTGGGTGTTCAGGTCCATTGTACCCTGAAGGTGGCAACGCAGGTCGATAGAATGGCCAAGAAGGCATATGGCTTGCTATCATTCATCAGACGGGGTATTGAGTACAAGAGTTGGCAGGTTATGTTGCAGTTGTATAGGACTTTGGTTTGGCCACATTTGGAGTACTGTGTACAGTTCTGGTCGCCACATTACCAAAAGGATGTGGATGCTTTGGAGTGGGTGCAGAGGAGGTTCACCAGGATGTTGCCTGGTATGGAGGGTGCTAGCTATGAAGAGAGGTTGAGTAGATTAGGATTATTTACATTAGAAAGACAGAGATTGAGGGGGACCCGACTGAGGTCTACAAAATCATGAGGGTTATAGACAGGGTGGATAGCAAGAAGCTTTTTCCCAGAGTGGGGTCTCAATTACTAGGGGTCATGAGTTCAAAGTGAGAGGAGGAAGCGACCAGAACTGTACGCAGTATTCCAAATGTGGTCAAACCAAATTACCTGGATTATCCCTGCTATCCTTCTTAAACAAGATGACAACATTAGCAATTCTCCAGAGTGCTGCAGCAGCTGGAAATGAACTCAGGTGATCACATCAATCAATCCTCATTTCAACGATATCGGTTGGTGTTGTTTCACTCTGAATGTGAATTACCTTTCATCGTTTCTAAACAATCAGAATGAGGTGTTGGAGCCAGCGGGGCTGGAATGTGCCTCCTCTGTTAGATTCTCAGTGAGTTTACAGACATACCTACATCGACGTTCTCACTCTGCCTCATTTCTGCGGGTCCAGGAGCAGGCTGTGCCCAGGCCAGGGTCAGGTTTGTTTTTGGGGCAGTGTGTCGCTGGCTGTTTTCGGACGGCAGGCTCTCCCCTCTCAGGGAAGCCAGGAAGGAGTTATACTCAGAGCTGTTGATTGCAGCTGGGATCATTCGATGAAGATCAGGCATTGGCTGGCAGAAGATAGAGTCCTCCCGGCCATGACTACTCGCTCTGGGTAGGATCCATGGGTGGTAAGGCTGAGGGTACAGGTTTGAGGGGCTGTTCGTATGGTACTGAGGCCCGCGGATGGATGCACCTGGAGCCCTGAGGGGTGCAGCAGACAGGTTGGCACCTTGGGGTGAACTGGGCCAGAGCGGAGCACGAGGATCCCAATGGCGTGGGTGAGCCAAGGGTTTCTCATCTGAAAGAATGCAGAGAGGGGGTAAAAAGCATCAGTAATAGAATAAAACCATTGTCCCACTGTTTATCCACAAACCAGAGACCCAACCCCACCGCAGCATTTTATAATGCTGTGTTAATTTAAAAGTGCTGTGACAGAGGAAGTGAGGCGAAACCCTGAAGCAGAACCAAAGCTGGCTGGAAGATTTGAGGAAGTGAAGGGGCATTAGCATTTTCAGAGGAGCCCTCACGTGACATCAGCTGTTAGTTTTAGGTATCACACACATCATTGTTCAAACAGAAACTGCGAAGGACAACTTGGAAAAGCATCTTCTAATAGCTTATTAAGCCCTATACCTGGGAGCCCACTGGTTGGAAAGCGTTTGTGTGATTGTATGTTTCATTTGATAAATGGGGAATGTTTGGGATATTGTGTGAAAGCTGACAGCTTGAAGTTCATTTTATAGCAGAAAGGATAAAGACCGAGGATCTTCAATTCTGGATCAGCTTGTTCAGTTGGCTTTCTTCACCTGATCCCTCTGGATCCACCCCAAAACCTGGTCTCTCATTGGATAAAGTTTCTTCTCTTCAGCCAATGAAGACATCGGTAGTGGGTGTCGGGGATTGGGGATGGGTAGTGTCAGCATTTGGAGTGTGCTCAGAGTGTAGTTCTGGAGTGTCAGCAGAATTTCCCACAACTGCAAAGACTCCGTACAGAGGGTTAATAAGAATTCAAAGCCCTTGGTTAGAATTTCATCTGGTTTTCCAGTTTAATCTTCCAGTCTTCAGGATGCATTCATCAATGAATACAAGAATGCCAAATTTCAAAAGGATCTCTGTCTTTCCAACCAGTAGCGGTGCTATGTATCTGATTTATTCTCCTCTCTGTGATTTACCAGTAGGAGTTAGGCCATAAGACCATAAGACATAGAAGTGGAAGTAAGGCCACTTGGTCCATCGAGTCCACTCCACCATTTAATCATGGCTGATGGACATTTCAACTCCACTTCCCTGCACTCTCCCCGTAGCCCCTATTTCCTTGCGAGATCAGGAAATTATCAATCTCTGCCTTGAAGGCATTTAACGTCCCGATCTCCACTGCGCTCCGTGGCAATGAATTCCACAAGCCCACCACTCTCTGGCTGGAGAACTGTCTCCTCATTTCAGTTTTAAATTTACCCCCTCTCATTCTAAGGCTGTGCCCACGGGTCCTAGTCTCCCCGCCTAACGGAAACAACTTCCTAGTGTCCACCCCTTCTAAACCGTACATTATCTTGTAAGTTTCTATTAGATCTCCCCTCAACCTTCTAAACTCTAATGAGTACAATCCCAGGATCCTCAGCCGTTCATCATACGTTAAACCTACCATTCCAGGGATCATCCGTGTGAATCTCCGCTGGACACGCTCCAGCACCAGTATGTCCTTCCTGAGGTGTGGGGCCCAAAATTGGACACAGTATTCTAAATGGGGCCTAACTAGAGCTTTATAAAGCCTCAGAAGCACATCGCCGCTTTTATATTTCAACCCTCTTGAGATAAATGACAACATTACATTCGCTTTCTTAATCACGGACTCTACCTGCAAGTTAACCTTTAGAGAATCCTGGACCAACACTCCCAGATCCCTTTGTGCTTCTGCTTTATGAATTTTCTCACCGTTCAGAAAATAGTCCATGCCCGTATTCTTTTTTCCAAAGTGCAAGACCTCGCATTTGCTCATGTTGAATTTCATCAGCCATTTCCTGGACCACTCTCCTGAACTGTCCCAATCTTTCTGCACCCTCCCCACCTCTCCAGTACTACCTGCCTGTCCACCTATCTTCATATCATCGGCAAACTTCTCCAGAATGCCCTCCCAATCCCTTCATCCAGATCATTAATATATAAAGTGAACAGTTGCGGCCCCAACACTGAATCCTGCGGGACACCACTCATCACCGGTGCCATTCCAAAAAAGAGCCTTTTATCCCAACTCTCTGCCTTCTGTCAGACAGCCAATCCTCAATCCAAGCCAGTAGCTCACCTCGGACACCATGGGCCCTCACCTTACTCAGCAGTCTTCCGTGAGGCACTGCATCAAAGGCCTTTTGGAAGTCTAGTTAGATAACATCTACTGGGATTCCCTGGTCTAATCTACTTGTTACCTCTTCAAAGAATTCCAACAGGTTTGTCAGGCATGACCTCCCCTTACTAAATCCATGCTGACTTGTTTTAATCTGACCCTGCACTTCCAGGAATTTAGAAATCTCATCCTTGACAATGGATTCTAGAATTTTACCAACTACCAAGGTTAGGCTAATCGGCCTGTAATTTTCCATCTTTTGCCTTGATCCTTTCTTAAACAAGGACGTTACAACAGCAATTTTCCAATCATCTGGGACTTTCCCTGACTCCAGTGACTTTTGAAAGATCACAACCAAAGCCTCTGCTATTTCCTCAGCCACCTCCCTCCGAACCCATTGGGGACAGGAGATCTATCAATTTTCAGACTTTTTAGCTTTTCTAGCACTTTAGAACATAGACCATAGAACATAGAACAGTACAGCACAGAACAGGCCCTTCAGCCCATGATGTTGTGCTGACCATTGATCCTCATGTATGCACCCTCAAATTTCTGTGACCATATGCATGTCCAGCAGTCTCTTAAATGACCCCAATGACCTTGCTTCCACAACTGCTGCTGGCAATGCATTCCATGCTCTCACAACTCTCTGTGTAAAGAACCCGCCTCTGATATCCCCTCTACACTTTCCTCCAACCAGCTTAAAACTATGACCCCTCGTGCTAGCCATTTCTGCCCTGGGAAATAGTCTCTGGCTATCAACTCTATCTATGCCTCTCATTATCTTGTATACCTCAATTAGGTGCCCTCTCCTCCTCCTTTTCTCCAATGAAAAGAGACCGAGCTCAGTCAACCTCTCTTCATAAGATAAGCCCTCCAGTCCAGGCAGCATCCTGGTAAATCTCCTCTGAACCTTCTCCATAGCATCCACATCTTTTGTAATGCCTATCATACTCAACTCTGCCCCCTGACTCTCCCTAATTGTTGGCATACTACTCATGTCTTCCACTGTGAAGACTGACACAAAGTACTTATTAAGTTCTTCAGCTATTTCCTTATCTCCCATCACTAGCCTTCCAGCATCAATTTGGAGCGGCCCAATATCTACTTTTGCCTCTCGTTTGTTTCTTATGTATTGAAAGAAGCTGTTACTATCATTTCTAATATTACTAGCTAGCCTACCTTCATATATGATCCTCTCCTTCCTTATTTCTGTCTTTGTTATCCTCTGTTTGTTTTTGTAGCCTTCCCAATAGAACATAGAACATTACAGCACAGTACAGGCACTTCGGCCCTCGATGTTGTGCCGACCTCTCATACCAATCTCAAGCCCATCTAACCTATACTATTCCATGTACATCCATATGCATATCCAATGACGACTTAAATGTACCTAAAGTTGGCGAATCTACTACCGTTGCAGGCAAAGCGTTCCATTCCCTTACTACTCTGAGTAAAGAAACTACCTCTGACATCTGTCCTATATCTTTCACCCCTCAATTTAAAGCTATGCCCCCTCATGCTCGCTGTCACCATCCTAGGAAAAAGGCTCTCCCTATCCACCCTATCTAACCCTCTGATTATTTTATATGTTTCGATTAAGTCACCTCTCAAAGTTCTTCTCTCTAACGAAAACAGCCTCAAGTCCCTCAGCCTTTCCTCATAAGACCTTCCCTCCATACCAGGCAACATCCTAGTAAATCTCCTCTGCACCCTTTCCAAAGCATCCACATCCTTCTTATAATGCGGTGACCAGAACTGTACGCAATACTCCAAGTGCGGCTGCACCAGAGTTTTGTACAGCTTCACCATAACCTCTTGGTTCTGGAACTCGATCCCTCTATTAATAAAAGCTAAAACACTGTATGCCTTCTTAACAGCCCTGTTAACCTGGGTGGCAACTTTCAAGGATCTGTATACATGGACACCGAGATCTCTCTGCTCATCTACACTACTAAGAATCTTACCATTAGCCCTGTACTTTGCCTTCCGGTTACTCCTACCAAAGTGCATCACCTCATTTGTCCGCATTAAACTCCATTTGCCACCTCTCAGCCAGCTCTGCAGCTTATCTATGTCTCTCTGCAACCTACAGCATCCTTCGTCACTATCCACAACTCCACCGACCTGAGTGTCATCTGCAAATTTACTAACCCATCCTTCTACGCCCTCATCCAGGTCATTTATAAAAATGACAAACAGCAGTGGACCCAACACCGACCCTTGTGGTACACCACTAGTAACTGCTCTCCAGGATGAACATTTCCCATCAACTACCACCCTCTGTCTTCTTTCAGCAAGCCAACTTCTGATCCAAACTGCTATATCTCCCACAATTCCATTCCTCCGCATTTTGTACAATAGCCTATTGTGGGGAACCTTATCGAATGCCTTGCTGAAATCCATATACACCACATCAACCGGTTTACTCTTATCTACCTGTTTGGTCACCTTCTCAAAGAACTCAATAAGGTTTGTGAGGCACGACCTTCCCTTCACAAAACTGTCCCTAATCAATTTATTCTTTTCTAGATGATCATAAATCCTATCCCTTATAACCTTTTCCAACACTTTACCAACAACTGAGGTAAGGCTCACTGGTCTATAGTTGCCAGGGTTGACCCTACTCCCCTTCTTGAACAGGGGAACCACATTTGCTATCCTCCAGTCGTCTGGCACTATTCCTGTAGACAATGACGAATTAAAGATCAATGCCAAAGGCTCGGCAGTCTCCTCCCTGGCTTCCCAAAGGATCCAAGGATAAATTCCATCCGGCCCAAGGGACTTATCTATCTTCACCCTCTGTAGGATTTCTAATACCTCTTCCTTGTGAACCTCAATCCCACCTAGTCTAGTAGCCTGTATCTCAGTATTCTCCTCGACAACATTGTCGTTTTCTACAGTGAATACTGTTGAAAAATATTCATTTAGCACTTCCCCTATCTCATCTGACTCCACACACAACTTACCATTACTATCCTTGATTGGGCTTAATCTTACTCTCGTCATTCTTTTATTCCTTAAATACCTATAGAAAGCCTTAGGGTTTACCCTGATCCTATCCACCAACAACTTCTCATGTCTCCTCCTGGCTCTTCTGAGCTCTCTCTTTTGGTCTTTCCTGGCTACCTCGTAGCCCTCAAGTGTCCTAACTGAGCTTTTCCTTGAATAAAAATATTTCACCAACATTAAGGAAGCTAATTTACAAACAACAAGAGATTCTGGAATAGAAACTTTCATCTTGAAGGAAAACAACAGTGTCGTGCTAATGGAATTGTAACCCAAAGCCCGGGTTAATGCTCTGAGGCGCTGGTGGAATTTTTATCAAATTAAGAAATCTCACATGTTGTTGGGCTGGACAATAGATTTGTGGGCCAGGTCAGACCACATGTGGAGGGCCCCGCTGTTCATCTACTACAGGATCTTTATAGAAACTTTATTTCTTATTATCCAAGCATATACCACGACTAACTCTAAGGCAACGTAACTTTCTTTTCTTTATTTCTCTATTTTGTATCTAAGATTTGTATCTAATTACTAGTTGTGATTCTAAATGTTTCTAATTCAAACTACATTCCATAGACTTGAAAAGATAATTAAACTGGGGGTATCTGACCAGCATGAACATTTTGGACCAAACAGTTTCAATGCTGTACGGCTCTATGACCTTATGACTCTAAGCAGCAGACTTCTCTCACATAAGCAGCTTAGCCGGTATTGACCTCCTTGCTCTGTGCTGTGTATAAACTGGGTACTGTGCTTCCTATGTAATTACAATGCTGCCTTTCACTGGCTGTCAGAATGCCGATACTCAAATGCATGTCTTTTCGAAATTATGAAA